>NC_056736.1:183141194-183441194 GCF_019279795.1 Protopterus annectens
TGCAATCATAGGGTCATGCTGCTGCACAATGGAATTCTAAATCTGTAAACTCACTCACTAGAAGTATTCCTTAAAATAGGGAACAATGACATCTGTACTGTAACAGAGACCTGGATAAAGGCAGCAGGAAGCACCCCTGCAGTACCAGCTTATAAATAATTTCACAACTTTTGGCTGCAGAACGTGGACTGTAGCTCCAAAGGTGGTGGTATTTTCATATTCATAAAGGATGCACACACCTCCAGAGTGGTAGACCAGCATTATGCATTACAGATCCTACAGGCGTAGCTGACATTGGGTAAGACAGTGGCTCAGGTTGTAGCCTGCAATAGGTCCTCATACATTTCCCAAGTCTCACACTCCTATGTCCCTAAACACCCTGGAGAATATTAGTGTCCAACCTACCACTATCATACTGGTTGACATCAACTACCTCACCATTAAGTGGGAAAGCTACTCATGTACCGATGCACATGCCCATCACATCGACCTGGTCCTTCCTAACATGGGTAACTGTTGCTCTACACCAATAGTCAACACCTCACTTGTTATATCTGAACATAAAGTAATCACCTTTGGAAATCTGTAATTTAATTTAATTAGCAGTGGGTGTGACTTGTTAATTTTATTTGTGTATTACTATGGTATTTTTATGGCTTTTTACTCTTTGAAGGCTGAATAGCCGAGGTGCTAAGCTAATAAATTATTTGGTGTATTTTTGGCTTGTTCATTGCCTCTGGTATTTTTTCAAGGTAACACATACAGCCTACATTGATCTGGCCAAAGCCTTTGATAACATTCCCAGCTCACTAAGCTTGGCATCAACCCCTATATCACTAGGTGGGAAAAGAGGCACAAACACAAGGGTAGATTGGACATACTGCTGCCATACATTGAGACAGTTGCAGATGCCACTGGGTTTGTTGTAACATCCTTAAGAAGAATATGATGTCAGTAATACCAATAGATGGGAGTATTTACTGACTGCATTCCCCAGAGTCCACAACTGATTTACCAAGGACACCAACTGTCTGGTGAACACATAAAACATGTCAGGCAGACATATGGCCAGTGTGTGGACAATGTGCCAGTAAAGGGGTATGTCAGAGACATATCACTGTGAGTCGTGACATCACACACTAAATTCATGTCCACACAAACCCTGTCAATCTATCAATCCACCTGTGTATAACAGCACTGATGACACAGAATCTGTTCACAGTCTGGGGGATATGTCCCCCATGTTGGTTGGCTGTCTCCACATGTCCCATTTTGTGACATATTGCCACCTACTGTATGTGAATCTGTAGGCCTCCACCTCTGTAATGTCACTCACACAAGCAAGGAAATGGGGCAAGGCTGACATTAAGGAATGTCCCATATGTCGGAACTAGCAGCAGTGTCCAGGCCCACAGCAAAATACAATGTGGGCTCCTACATAGTGGTATGGCCATAACAATACCTGACATCTGCACATCTGTACAGAGAACAGACAGAAAGTAGATAACTGACAGGTTATGCATTAGGATGACTGTATTGAAAGACACATGTCTGAAACTGAAAGGTATGCCATTACTACATGACAGCATTCCTCAATGACATATCCAAAGAACATAGTAGTCTACAGTTAATATCAACATATCAGATCAATATCCAATAGGAGATACATATAAACATACAGCTGAAACACCTACAACAAGATACACAGTACTCATTTGCATGCAGGGGTGTATGGTTCCAGTACTACAATCTGAAATATACTCTTACTTGAAAAAGCACAGTTAAAAGTACTAACGTAATTATATCATATGTGTTAAACTAATTCTGTCAACCAGTGCACTGTAGCTGGTGTAACATGCAAGTGTGACAGCATATAATTTAGGATACTACCCACGTATGAAACAAATCCAAAGATAAAAGATTGTGGTACTACCCATGTATATCCAGGTGTCCATTCAGTACACTCACACCCCTTGCTACTGTAATGACAGCTCATAGAAGCATATTATGTGAAGGGAATTAAGTGCGCTTATTAAAGATGTCATTACCCTACTATTTTATCAGACTGGAATGTCATCACTGGTTACCAAAGCTAAACTATGCTAGCAGGTGTAACCATTGATTAAATGTAAAGGCTAAGCAGATTTGAGAAGTGGTAAGTGAAGACTATATGGTGTAAGCATACATTCGTTTAACCGTATGTTAGTTTACCATTGGGCAAACCCACACAAACACACTTAAAGCTGTTCAAAACTGCCTTAATCACTCTGTATCCAACAGTCCTTGTTCTGCCTAGCAACAAAATAAATAGCCCTTGTAGATCTTGAACCCAGGACTTTGCATACCATAGCCTATTCAATTCACTAGTAAGGCACATCAGCTGTATTGTTTGAGGATTTTTTTCTCAAACTTACCCTTCTTTACAGCCAGTTTACAATAGGGAAGAGACAAGTGTGCAATTAGAAAGGAAGGATTGGTATCTATAAATATATACATCTGAATAGAAACATACATAGAGAGAGAGAGTGAGATATGTAGGGAGATCCATATATATGTATATGTGTACAACAATATATAAATATATTACCAATAATATATATATATACACACACACACACACACACACAGACACATATATATATATATATATATATATATATATATATATATAAGTATATATATATATATATATATATATATATATATATATATATATATATACATACATACAAAAGCAGCCATGACACTCACATCTGTCCCCCCCCCCCAACAGTCCAAATAAATGAGTGAACAGTACACTGCTACAAAATCATGATAGACTATACACAATGGACAGACATACAACAATATATTAGCAAAACAAATAAAATGTCTGAACATAGCAAAGAAAAACACAACCAGCCAGTAATTCACACATGTTTGTTATATTCTGATGTCTTGGCCAAAGCCATCAAGGAGTAAACATTACCAGAAATACATGTTTTAATCCCAAGAAGCAATTAACATCTAATTACATAATTGAATACACAGCCTCCAATTACACTCATCATTTAACCCCCTACGGGATAAGGTATCACAGTTAATATTAATATTGAAGTCTGTACATAACAATTGTCCTTTTATGAATGTTTCATCAGACTGAGGAACAGACATTTTCAGAAACAGTAGCTTGACACCCACTACTGTCCCCTTGGTGTGATTTATTCAAATGTACAGCTATAGAGCTGACATCTTTCTTATCAGTCTGACATGTTCTAACAGCCTAGTTTTAAAACATGTGTTACTGTCCCCAACATAAAATATGTTACAAGGCCATCTAAGAGCATTCTATATACACCTACCTCTTGAATGTACAGACTTCAACATGTTTCCCAGCCATTCCCCTCAGCAGGAATTACAGCACTAAATAATGATAGACCAGTGTACCTATCCATCTACTACTGTATGACATCTGGACAAAGCCTGCCATAATTGGGGGACAGAAGCCCAAATACACTGCCATACATGAAATATTGCTGTTATACATTGAGAGAGTTACTGGTGTTACATGTTTTTTTTTGTAAGATATATTTTCTGATGGATATAAAGTCAGAAAAACAAATGGATGTTACCGTTTACATACTGCAGTCACCAGAGTATGCTACTGATTTGCCAAGGACAACACCTCTCTGGGGAACAGTCCATACATAACAGGCTAACCTGTGGCCAATATGTGGATGGCTCTACAGTTGAGAGCTATGCAGAGACAGAACTTTGTCAGACTGAAACCCATGCAGAAGTAGTATGTGAGGACAAACCCTGTTAAACTAGCAGTTTCCAAACACATAACAGCAATACTCACATTCTGTCCCTAAGTCTTGAACCTTCTCCACCATTTAGTTGGCTTGTCTCCACAAGTCTTGTTGCAAAAGGTAGCAGCTCACACAACCCCAGGATGTCTTCCTCACAAGTAAAGGAAAGGGCCAACACCCACATGGAGTACTCATTTCTAGGAGTGTGTTGCCATGATATTGGCTATTGGAAGAACTACACAGCTGCGCTGTATGCAATTAGCAAGTGGGGAACCCCAGTAGGTGCACAGACCATCACCTGGTCATGAGCATCAACTATAAAAGCCACGCAGCCACCTATTCAAACCAGTTCTATCCTTTCAGTGCATATATATATATATATATATATATATATATATAGAGAGAGAGAGAGAGAGAGAGAGAGGGGGGGGAAGAGAGCGAGAGAGACAAACAAAACATAAAATGGAAAAGAGAAGAAAGAAAAAAAAGGTAAGTGGAACATGTAAGCATGTAATTGAATGTAGTACTTTGTCTGTAATAACTGGAAATATGATTTGGAGGAATATATGTCCCAACAAGACTTGCTGTACTAATGTCCAGCTAAACAGCTGCTATGGCCATAACATCTGGCCCTCTCTGCAGTGGGAGAGATCACAGACATACCTCTCAACTGTACAAATCTTCACAGAATGCCCACATTTTACCATCATGTTTTTTTGTCTGTTCCTCCTGAAATCTGTACTTTTCTGGAAAATAGCTGAGGATTGAAGTTATTAAGTAATGACAAACACTTGAGTTTAAGACTCCACATCCTTAAGAATATTCACTGTAATGCAAAATGTATTATTCTACAAATTTTCTAACTTTGTTACAGAAATATTTAAAGTCTGTCCCTGTTTATCTCCCCATCATTTTAGGTTTCATCCAGATGTGATGCCCTGAGAGGATGCGAGGTAGGATCACAGCTCAGGAGCCTGACTCAAACTGGGAAAGGACAGTTCATATATGACAAGCGCAGGGGTGTCTGTCAAACAGTTGTGGCTGTGCCACTGCTAGGCCAGTTAATGGGATGTTTTCCATATCCATGTTACCTGTGATTATGAGTATGACACATGTTTGCCTTGTAAAACTAACAGACCTATACGGGGCATGTGCATAGTAAAGTAAAGTACTGTTGCAGACATGAGTGTTGAACTTTGTGTGATATACTGAGTTAATAACATTCAACTGTATAGTGTTCTGCTGGTCAATAAGTACATTTGTGACTGATAACTGTAGTGACATTCACATACCTGTGTTATGTCAGCCAAACTACTGGCAGGTCTGTGAGTAATGACATTGTAAAATAATAGCCTACTTATGACTGTTGGACATCTTCCAGGTTATAACAGTGATGTCAACCCCTACTGTGCTATCAGCATACTAATGTATGGTGCAGCTATATTAATACAGTATCAATAGTGATGTCCTTTTTGACACCCATTTATGTGTGCCATTGCCCAGACATACTGTTGTAACAGGTTTAGAAGTATGATTGAACAGCAAGACTGTAAATACAGTGTTCCATACTAACATAGAACAGAAATATATACCAGGTATCCCCTGAGCACATGTATGTATGCATATGTTCAGCTGGAAGGCACAGAACTAATCACATGGGTTTCAAGCAATCAGGTACATAGGTTGTGCATGTTGCACGTGTGTGTAATATCAGTGTCAGTGCATGCAACCGACATAAATGTGTATAGCTACTGGTTGTTGCTTTACCCTGACACTGATATGGGTACTAGAGTAGGCATGATTATCAGGTTTTAATCAGAGAAGTGTCAACTTGTGTTATGACCCTCTGTCCATGCCTACCACTACCAGCTCTATCAACACCTATATAGAGTGGATATCACAAGTGTACACACCCCTGTTGGAATGCCAGGTTTATGTACTGTATGACAATCTGACCACATAAGATCATTTCATAATGTTTCTCATCTTGAATGTGACTCCTAACCTGTACAATTCAATTGAAATACAGTCAAAGGTGTTTATCTTAAGGTGCGGAACTGGCAAGTGAAGATGTGCCATGATGTTAGAGTCCAGACCAAGACAGATGAATGCTGTAACTATCTCAAGAGGTGCATACACAACATATCAGTTCAAGAGTGTGCACACTCATTCTACTGGCTTATTGTACTGAGTATTATTTCCATGTTTTCACAGACCAGATTGCTATGTTTTCAATTGAATTTTACAGGCTATAGGTCACATTACAGGTGAGAATGGTTTTGAAATGATTATTGTGGTATCATGTTCCAATTTCACAAATACCAGGCAGTGTAACTGGGGTATGTACCCTTTATGTCCACTATAGCTATATGGACACAGCAGTACCTGGCCTGTATATCCAACCTCCACCAAGGTAGATTAATCCCCTTTGGTGGACAGCAGCAATACACAAACCACATAATAGGTTGCTACATTGGCTGTACAGGGACACATAGGTGCAGGCAAAGAACTTGGAAGCAAGTCCACCTATATCTGAGCAGGCAGTTCACAGATGGCTTCCTGTAAGGCTGACTATGACTATAAATCAGACATATCCACACCACCAAGGACAATTGCAACTGTGTCTTTACATATGTTGTAAGTCTCAGAGGAAACAACACAATTCAGTCTGTAATCGGGGTAAATAACACCTCATACACACATGCCATGGATATAGACTACCTGCATCACACAGGTTAGGTGGGAACATCACCACCCTGTCCACCCCAGTTATACTGGGTGATATGCACATCAACTACACTCCTCCCCTCAGCAATGGTGAGCATATACATATTGCCTACTGATGGCAACAACACCATATCGCCATGGGGCATAATAACATCACTGTATACCTCCTACATGAACTCAGGCATGTTCTCACAGCTCCATCACACACCACAGTCAAACACAGACCTGCCATCATCCACACACTATCCACATGGAAGATGCCCACTGTCAACCCTCTATTCAGAAATGAATGGGGAATAGAGGATTATGCATTCGAGTGTTCAGCATTGGAGAGAATAAGACAGCTCAGGGACAGGAGTGTAATGAAAACTGCTATAGCCATGATAGCTTGGAGGGTTATGGTGTAATGTGGATTATTTACAAGTAATTTCCACTGTTGATGTGCATTTTGGCAACCGTATGCAGTGCTGTGACATTTTTCCTGTTTATGTTTTCCAGGTAACATGCAGAGTGCTCGCCTACCAGCATTCTCTGTTGGGGAAACTGACATCATCACCCAATACGTGATTGCACATTATGCCCTGTTATTTGGATGGAGAGTAGAAGATTTGCGGGAGAGGACCACCCTGTTGAACAGTGTAGTTCACAGGGTAAATGATGCCGGCCTGCACCGCAGAACTTATAAGTATGTGCAGCATCGGCGACCGACCTTATCCACCATGCCCGTCAATGGGCTGCTGCTGTAGCAAGGGACTGCTAGCCACAGGTGGGGGCCCAGCCATCCAGCCCCTACTGACACCCACCGAGGAGCTTTTTTGCCAAACCTGGGGCACATGCCCAATGCACAAGCCATGAAGCTGAGGGAAGCATTGTGAACATGGGATGCACACACAATCTTGATGAGGAGTGTGCAGGTAAGGGCCCAGTGGGGATTAGTACACTAATGTATCAGACATACATGTAACTGTATTGTATCTACATCCATGTGTCAGGTCTGTTTGTAGTTGTGGATGGAGTTTTCTAATGCACAGAGGTGCACATCTATGGTGAGGACAGGACATTGTGTATTATTGCGGTTAGTACTGTAGATGTGCAGACATGCTGCATCCATCATGTACCAAGGCCACATGTGAGTCTGCTGACAATAACTCTCTCTCACAACTACCTAGGACCCTCTGGTCTGCATATAGGACAGCAGCCTGAAGCTGGTGAGTATGACATTGTTCTGTTGTTGCCTGGAAATACCACAGGCATGTGAAGTGCATGCAATTTACTATGCACACAACCATCAGTAATAGCTATATAGCTTTATGTAATAGTTATCTTGCTTTTTGTGCATGTTCACTTGTGCTGGATTTAACTGTATTGTATCTCAGTAGTCACCACTGGGGCCTATCTGACTTAAATTCAACATTCATGTAGCATACCTCACAACTTGTCAGTGCCACGATGTCTGAACAGAGGCCAGCAAAATGGGCTTGACAAATGGCCTAAGGTAGGGACATGTGTGAAGCATTAGTGGTATGCAGTGGATATAAATTGTGTACACACCCTTCTTAAGATGCAAGGTGTTCTTGTTACATACTAATTAGGACCACAGTATGTCAATCCACACCTCTTCCAGCCTTTAATGTGACCCATAACAGGAAGAGTTTACTTGTAAAACCAAGCATCTGGACTCAAGTATTGCACCTACAAAACTGGCCACCAGAGGGTGACAGACATAGCATCAGCATGATGTTTCAGTCAGGTATGATAACTCATGCTGCCATATGTGTCAGTACACTCACTGTGGCCTATTTGGCTATAATATCACATACATGGGCATTATTAAGGCACACAGACCAATTCCCACCATGTATAGGTTGCAAACATATGGATATTCCAGACACATCTGTACAGAGGACTGTACAATGGTTTAACCTGCTGCATGTGAAGCAGATGTTGTTACCACACTATATAAAGTAATGGCAGCAGGAGGTGGTCACCATCCATGCATGGTATACACATCAAAATGGTATAAGCCACACAAGATATGATCCTCACACACACACACAAACAGTTGCCAGCATTAGGATTAGAATTCCTACATGTGTAGGTATCCCTACTATATTTCTATGCAGTTATCAGACACACCATAGAGCTTATACATTTCCACCTATTCCAAAGGTGATTCTAAGGTGGATGACATCAAGAGGACTACTAAACTGGTGTGAAGGGAAGTGTAAAGAGTAGTACACAGGTCAAAAATTGTATAAACCAGACAGTACATGATTCACACACACATACACACACTTTCCAGTATTGGGATTATAACTCCTGCTTATCTTAGCATGTCTACTATAGTGTTATGCAGTTACCGCACATGCTACAAAGCTTATTGAGTTTTCATATGGCCAAAGCTGCTGATAACTGCACAGCTGTGGTAAAGTATTACAGGTGGCAGACAGTCTGCCTTCTGTTCCACCCATACACCATGCTAGTTCTTTCTATCTTGCATTTCGATTAGCATTATGGTTTGGCACTTCACCAGGGTTTTATATCAAGAAGTGTGGCACAGATGGCAGCCATCAGCAGTACGTGGTTATCACAGATGTAGCCCCAGTACTTAATAGTTATATCCACTCCTCCTGGCATGTTTGAAGGACATTTATCTGTGCTTTCACCCATTCACCTGGTGTACTTGTCCATTCTGAGGCACTGTTGCAACTCCCTCATGTACACAGACAACTCTCCCCTGTAAACTCCAAACATTTAGACCTGTGAGGGTAAACCATATATCACCAAATGTGGATATACACACTCTCCAGCAAAGACTGGACTACCAGGTCAAGAGGATACGATCAACACCTGCACCACACCATGTGGAACACATAGCTCACCATGATACCCACTTTGACAGTGAAAAGCAACACATCCAGCTTCCCAGAGGCACTCAATGAACATTTACCCAAACAGTACAGACCAGAAAGACAGACACCCACTCAGACACCATGACATGGCACATGCCAAGGGACACATATTTAACTTACACAGTGTGCCCCTCAACCTAAGGTCCTAAGGCTAACCACCTTGCACAATACAGTGATCATGGGTAACTCAGTACTGAGGCACACACATATCCCACTCACTAAGCTGAATATGGAGCAGGTAAAAGCCAAATATCTATCAGATGCCAGCATCCAACACATGACACACCCAGTCATGGCACTCCACAACAACTATGAGTATCACTCTGTATCCATGTGGGTGTGAATGAGCTGGGACACACCTCCCTGGACTGCATAACAAGAGACATGGTTGAACTCTCTGATTATGTGGTCCAGGCAGGTGTGACAATAGCCCTGAGCAGTGTACCACCATCACCCAGAATGATGCTGCGGTACTATCAACAGATGATTGACTGCAACATTGGCTTACATGCTATGTGTGGATCCAGTACCTCTCTGCTTGGGATGACATGATTGACAGAACCCAATGACTAGCCACAGATGTCCTATATCTGTCACCGCTGTGTTTCCAGGTACTGGCTAAGTGTCTTGCCACCCCTTTGATGCCTTATTAGGCAGTGTTCCTAATGTTGTTACCACCATAACAGCTAGACATGTATGCAATCTGAGGGACATGCTGCTCAACAGTAGACACCAAACTGTCAGAATGCAGTCACTCAAAGCACTCGGAGTGGAGGACACATGTCCGCTATAATGGAGAGCTGGTTCACAGCAGCAGACAGTAGACCTGCAGTATCAGGCTATGACGCATTCCACAGCTGTCAACCATACCTCGACAGGTGGTGTTGTCTCCATATTCATTATGGCTAGCAACACCTCCAGACTAGTATCCCAGCATAATGCATTGGAGATACTTCCAGTACAACTGCCTTGGTGTAATAGTGCAATCCAGACCATAGCCTGCTATAGGTCCATATCTATGTCCCTAGACTGTTAATGCACATTCCTCAAAACCCTGCCATCTATAATAGTCCAATGCAACACTCACATTGTATGAGTCTTCAACTACCCCTCCATCATCTATGGAAAGTGGACAAGTGCCAGTACAGTGGCCCAACACTTCTGGGATTCATCATTTCTAATGCCCTGGACCAGCTCATACTGACCCCTGGAAGAGGAAGCAACAACCTTGATCTGTATTGACTACTTAAATATGGGACTGCTGCTTATCCACAGATGTCAATCCCTGCATGGTGAGATCCACACAGGCTGCAATGAACATGGAAGTCAACATGTCCACCACACACCCCCACAAAGGTAACCACCTTGCAAAGCCTCTCCAAAACTGACTTTCCAGCCATGAAAACAGGAGTGGATGTCTTCACTGCACCCATGGCAATGGAAAATAGCTGCATGACTGTGGAATCATACACATATGTACTGTACAAACAGGTACATGAATGCATAGTACTAGCCAGAGCCAACAGAACCCAGACACTGTCCTACAAACACTGCAAGACAATGTGATGGTCCCCTGCCATTATTAAAGTGTACATCAGAAGGAGGACACTATTGCAGAGAAAGGTGGTGTACTATGACTGTTGAACTCTCTTATTAGCCTCAAACACAACTTTGGCTCCCTCATGGAATCCTCTACAGGCATCTATGATAGCAGATATGCAGCAAACACTGACAACAGTCATAACAGCCTTTGATAGTTACAGCAACAACCTCCACAACATTAAACACAAATGCTGCAATTTACTGCACAATGCTAATACCTATCCTGAGACAACAGATATTGGCCACAGTCTTGGCAACCCATTCAGTGCCAGCTTTACCCCTCTCTTCCCCCACAAGTGAAGTGCTGAGTGAATGTGTTCTCACATGCTGTATCCTAGTTCCATTCTAGGTGCCTGTGTGTTACCAGGATGTGACCCTGCATCAAGACCATGGGGTATGGCAGTGTGGTAACACATCTACCATGTCATAGGCAGGGTACAGTATGGGCACAGAAATCCCCGGTGTGTAACACAGTGACTGCATATGCCTCACAGATTATAGGGCTGAGGGTTGTACATAGGTAAATCTCCATTTACAACATCTGTTGTAGAATGGAGAATGGAACATGTTGTAGTTTGGACACACCTCGATTGCTAATAACCACAACCACAGGGGTATTCATTAACCAAACACACTGAGATTACTATTCACACACACACAAACACACACACACACACACACACACACACACACACACACACACACACACACACACACACACACACACACACACACACACACACACACACACTTGCCAGTACTGAGATCCATAGGTTCATTGCTTCATAGGTGTGTAGTAGGTGAATGGGCCTGAAGCCTCTACAAGGCTAGCCCAAGGGAATACCCTGGCATCAGGCCACATGAAAATAGTCCCCAGTGTGGCTCAGGAGTATAGTCACAGGAGTGGTTCCCAGGGGTGGGTATTGTATTCCCCATCCACTCATTAATATTTCTATTGTGGGTGGCCAGTGATGTGCAGTGCTTCACATGTATGTGATTTATATTCCATAACATGGACAGTGTCTGGGTTGTGCACATGTCCCACATGGATGTTTTTTGAAGTGTGGAAGTGTGCTTGAGGTCTCTGGGGCATGCTGTGTGGACAGATTGGTATCTTTAGAAGTAGCATTCCTGACCTCGTTTGGTGAGACCTGGCTATGTAACTGAGGTAGTGATTGCACCTACATAGACAGTATGATACAGGGATTCATTGGAGTTATTGGAATCTGTCCATACAGGGCATGTGTATAAGGCATGGTATTCCCTTTGTGGGGTATGTTTGCAGACTCTACAGTTGTTGCAGGTGTCCAGTGGGGAACATGGAAAAAGGGCCACTGTACACATTCATTGGGCTACTGAGGGGATAGAACAGTGTGCCATGTCCTTTTACTTGCAGGATAACACACACTCAGTCAGGAGATGTAACACATCAAATTTCTTTCTGATGTCAGTGGCACTGTTGTGGTCAACAGGCATGTAGCCCACTGCAATCACACTATGGCTACTATCTGTGAGACAATTTGCAGGAGAACTACCAATATAGTGGTTGCTGCACAGCCAAGTGTGTTTGTGTATGATTCATGGATGGAGAGTGGTCTCTGAGTATTAGAAGGGTTGCCTATATTGTTAACTAATCCATACTGTCACATAGTAATTGCAAATGGCACTACACATTTAGGGCTGTGGATAGTCTACACCAACCTCTATGGTGTTTGACAACTGTTGGCCTTGTAATGTGGACATAGGGATATATACTAGGTCCTCAATATAATAATTTAGCAAAATCCACCACATCAACACTTGCCAGCACTAAGCTTCAAACCCCTACCCAGGGCATGCATTGTTACTATAGTGTTACACATTTATCACATGCACCACAGCTCTTATAGGACTGATGCTGTCCCAAGGTACTTATAAGGTGAGGAACATCACCAGCCTTGTAAACACTGGCATTGGGGGATGTTGTAGGTGATAGATTTCACAAAACATTTCACCCTACACACACACTTGCCAGGAGTGAGGCTCGAACCTCTACCTAACAATGTTTTCAGACCATTACGTTATGCATTTACCACATGCACCACTGACCTTACGTGGTTTAAGGTTGCCAACAGGTACTTCTAAGGTGAATGATATCTACAGGACTGCTAAAGTCAGATACTGAGAAGTGTGGTGCTGCGGTAGCATTGTCACCTCACAGTAAGACGCTGTCTGGTTCGATTTTCAGCTAGAGCGTCTTCTGCGTGGAGACATGCGTGAATGGGTGTACCTTTATTAAAGGTTGTGCGTCAGGGCTGGCAACTCGGCACGTAAAAATAAACTGCCAATCATTAGCGGACTGGAGTTTCACTGTGGTGACCCCTAACTGGGAAAAGCCGAAAGACACAACAACAATATATATATATATATATATATATATATATATATATATATATATATATATATATATATATATATATATATATATATATATACACACACACACAAACACTTGCTTGCCAGGAATGAGATTCAAATCTCTACCTATGCAGTTATTGCTCCTACATTGTTCCACATTTATCACATGCATCACAGAGATTGTAGGTAGAACATTGTCTAAAACATACCTCTAAGTTGAGTGACATCAGCAGCAGTGCTAAAGGAGGGGTAAGAGAAGTGTAATACATGTGAATGGTCACAAAATCAGGTCTCTACAAAGACACACACACTCTCTCATACAAACACACATATTTTTATAATTGCCAGGACTAGGATTAAAACTCCTATCTAACTAGATTGCCACACAGCAGTTATCACAAGTGCCACAGAGCTTATATGTCAGAAAGCTGTCCAAAGGTTTCTTTGAAGGTGAGTGACATCAGCAGCAGTGCTAAAGTAAGGGTAAGTGAAGTGTAGTAAGTTTGAATGGCCACAAAATCAGCTCTCTGCAAAGATACAGACACACACATTTTCACAGTTGCCAAGACCAGAATTAGAGCTTCTACCAAACTAGTTTGCTACACTATAGTATTACGCAGTTATCGCAAGCAACACATAGCTTATATGTTGGAAAGCTGTCCAAAGGTATCTTTGAAGGTGAGTGACATGAGCAGCAGTGCTAAAGGAGGAAGAAGGGAAGTTTAGTGAGTGTGAATGGCCTCAACCACATTCATCTAGAAACACACACACACATTCACACGTAACTTTATATTTGACAGGACTGAGATTACAACTGTTACATGGATACTTATTTGTAATGTAATGTTACACTGTGATCATAAGCACCACTGAGACTATAGGGCTGAGGGCTAACCAAAGGAATTTCTACAGTGAATGACATCAGCACATCATGTGATATAGGCCAATATGATTTGTACTGGGTGGGAAAGGCCTCATAATGGTATTCTTTCTGTCACTGTCTGTCTTTCTCTTCCCCAGGTCTCTGTGTATGTATGTTTGACATTTTGTATTATGTTGGCCTTAGATATGTGTGAGCATTCCTATCCAATGTGTGTGTGTGAAGTATCAATGGTGTACAATTTGGTGTGTGTGCAAAGACATCTGCAAATAATCGATATCTGTAGTCTACTGTATTCTGAGCCATGGGCTTCATTTCATTTCTCTAAGTGTAGGAGCATGCCCAGTATGACCTTCTATATTGTGTGCATCCATTCCAGGGAGGTTTGGACTCCATTTCAGGGTTTTGTCTGCTACAGCTAAACCTAGTAACCTGTTTCTGCAGGATATCTGTAAATAGGATGCCAATATGGAGACACAATGGTAGTAACATAGGGGGATACTGTAACTATTGCTGCCTGTGTAACATGGTTGGTTGTAGCATAGATTTTCTGACATATGTACTGTTTTACACTGTGATGTGTCATGTCATCAACTACTGACAGTTATCATTCTTTGCTCACAGTTATTTACCAGGGAAATACAAGATGAATGAAGCTGTGACCAATATTCTGAGGCATATAGACTACACATTCTAGCACACTCCTGCCATTATGGAAGGGTAACTACAGACAATAGACTGCTGATTCTGTATAAATGGGCCAGCACCTTGTTAGTATACTGGCTGGGGATCTCCTCCTTGTGCTTTTCTTGACTTCGTGGAATGGCCATATCCTGCTTGGGCCATACCTCTCAGCTGTACAGATACACCAAGGTTATCCAGAGGCAGGACTCATATATCTGGTCAGTTTACCTTCACATTGTGGTTTACAAGCAGTTCTGTGGCTATTTATTCATGGGATTGCAGTCAGAGGCTAGTATGTCACTCCATGACATCCATGCCTCTACACCCCCCTCTGTTATTCTCTCCTCTTCCTAACATTATATAAGCAATATCTCAGAGATATCCCTATAGTTTGGCCTTTATCCAAGTAGTATTTATGCCCTAGTCCACAGTCCTTGGAGTAGGACATGGGGAGGTATGCTACTGGCATTTGACAAGATGGTCTTGCATTTGTTTTCTGTTTACTATATTAGGTTGTTAGTTAGGACCCCCTGACATTCTGTACATTGGCACTATGGGTGAGACATGGGCCTTTGCCAGAGGACTGTAGGTCATTTGAGAGTGCTGCAGGCCATCTGTAGCATGCCAGTGCATTCTGCCAGTTATACGTTCCCAGGCTGCAAGCCAGTGGATTACCATGGAGTGACAGTAGTAAGTGGTTGAGGTGTTCCAGTCATTCCTTCCTGTTCATACTGATCCACGGGTCTGGATGTGGTCAGGTTGCTGCTTACAGGTAGGGATACACCTGCATTGGACACCTATTCAGCATACAGCATCATGTATGTATTCCCTTACAGAGATGGGTTCATGCTGTACTCATGCTCTACAGCAAGGATATGACCTGTGATAAACCTGTGGCTGATGGTGGGGTGAGCTGGGTGCATGTGTGATATGGAAGCTACTTGCACCTAACTCACAAATGTACCTGGGACATTCCCCTTATGCTGGCTTGTGTGTGGACATGGGCAGCCTGTCATCACTTTATAATTATGCCTTTTGTGGTCTGCCAGTGATTGACCAGACTACCAGTATTCCATACTAGAGGGACAACTAATGTGATGCTAACCTCTATGTATAATTCCAGACTTATGTGCAGTTGACAGTTATTTTATATGCACTCTGTGTAGGTTACTTCCACCTGTGTACTGTTTCTATATATGGGCTCCCATTCATGGCATGTCCAGCTTTCAAATGGTGACAGATATTGACATCTGGGCAATGAGTATGTACAATTGCTGACATGGATGTAGTTGAGATGCAGTGTGGTTGGCACTGCAGTTGTTGGAACATGGCCCTGTCATCCACTGTACTGTTCCTAGGCCACTGAGACACAATCATCCAGGCCCACATGCTGACCACTTCCAGGCAGTATTAAACACACAACAAACTTACCACATTGACCCCTGCATATTGTACACATGCAACAATGTAGATTGGGACAGCTCTGGCAATCTGTGCTCCAGTGATATTACTCCTCAAACTTACATGTTGCTGCATTTCTACGTGGGATTGTTTGGGGGGGGTACACACCTGCAGACTTTAAACATTTGCAATGACTGTACTGGTATTTCAGTTACTCTGCTGGCTTCCATTTCATATTGTATTGTGAACTATCTTGCAGAAAGAAGGCATATCAGTAGAGTTGACACGTTAAATCTTAACGGCATAAATTTCAGTTTCAGACTTCTTACCCTCCAGAACTAAAATGCAACTGCCAGACCTGTTGTATTATGTCTGTGTAGGTCTGATTGGGGGCTGGCCACCATTGCCATCATTTGGGGGCCTTAGCTTGGCCTTTCTTTATGGCCATCTACACCTGTCCTGCTGGGTGAGGCTGGTGGTGGGTATGTGACCCTCACTGACATCCATGTGTGTGACCTATTGACACCCATAGTTATTTGGGCCATCACATGTTCTGTGGTAGGGGTTGTCACTTTGTGTAGTGCTGCCTAGTATGTTGACACCAGTATTTATGAATTTCCTGCTGTCCTATATAGCTGTCTGCTGCTATCCCATTCAGCCTCCCAATTCCCTTGCATGTTTACATCCATATCATACATATAGGAACATACTACTCCATTCAGTAATTGATATGAAGAGTGACTTACCTTGTTGCTTGTCCAGTATTGAGGACAATGCTGGAGGGCTGACTATGTTGAATGCACATTTAACACTCCCTATACATGGTAAAGCTCAGGTAGTGTCATGTTTGGTATCCCTTTTACTGCATGTGTGAGTCAGAGAGAGGTATCAGTCCCTGGGTCTCTACAGTGTCAGTGTGTGTGCTATGCATTGTCAGTATGCCAAGGCATGGGCATACTGGGCACACCTCCTTCTGCCCACAGGGGCAGGCTCAGGATGTTCCTCCTCCAAGTCCCTCTGTGCCTGTGGTGGCCTTGGCAATGGTGGTAGGCTCTGTGGCCCTGCCCCTGCTTTTCCTACTCCAGCTGTTTCCACAGGATTATATTGTGTAGCATGGCACATACTATAAACATTTGTGTACATGTAGCTGGAGAGTACTGCAAGGCTACACCAGATATGTCAAGGCAGTTGAACCGTGACTTGAGCATCCCAAACAGACGCTCTACAATGATCCTGGTTTGTGCATGTGCCTCATTATGGTGTTATTGTTCGAGTGTGTGTGCATTTCTGATGGGTGTCATCAGCCACAGCTCCAGTGCATAGCCAGCATCCTCCACTAGATGGCCATATGGGATGTCCCCAGTGGCAATCATCTGATACAGCTGTGAGCAATGCCAGATGTGGGAGATGTGATAGCTTCCAGGGCTGCCAGCACACACATTCATGATAATGCCTTGGGCATCACAAATGACCTGCCAGTTGATGGAGTGGAAGCCCTTGCAGTTTATGGACAGTCTAAGCCACTCACTGTGTGGTGGATAATGTGGATGTACGTGCAATCTATAGCATCGACTACCACACAGTATTCTGCTATACAGTGGTAGAGACGCATACTACTGATCAACACCTCACAGGTGGTAGGGAAATATATGTGCTCATTGGCATGTGGTGTCATGGCATCCACAAACTGGTGGAGTACCCTGGATGTGGATACCTGTGAGATGCCCATGATATCCCCAGTCAGTCTTTGGAAGGTACCTGTGGTTAGTATTCTTAAGCCTGCACATATCTTGGTATCCACTGGGATGGGTTCCCCTCTATTAGTTATGTGTGTGAGGCGTGGCCAGTACAGCTCACCAATTTGCTGTAGAATGTCCCTGTCCACCCTATAGCGCTCTACTTTCTTTAGCTCATGTAAGCCCTAGTAGGTTACCCTGGGTCTGTACACTCTTCTTCTCCTTCTCACTGTGGGTCAGTTGTCAGCATTCTCCTCCTCACCACCCTCAGTCTTTAGCACATATTGATGGAGTAAAGCAGCAGCAGCCTCTAACATTTTTAGTTAGTTTTGCCAGTTAAAAATCTCCTGTCTATGTACACCAGTGGTGGTGAGTGGGAAAAAACAATCTGTAGGGTGTTTGCATAGTTTATAGTAGTGTGCTGGGCTGCTGCATGTGTAATTGGCTGATTCTGATACATTCCTCCTGGTAGCTATGCTAGTTCTCCTTGATTGCCTTCCTACTGCTGTTTCCCCAAAAAAGCAGTCTGAAAGGTATTTGCATAGTTTATAGTAGTGTGCTGGGCTGCTGCATGTGTATTTGGCTGTATTCTGATACATTCTACCTGCCAGCTATGCTAGTTCTCCTTGATTGCCTTCCTACTGCTGTTTCCCCTTCCCAGTTCCTCTCTATTTAACCCTGAGGCATGCCGTGCATACCCAGTGCTGAAATGTAAACAGTGCTGCCATTTCCTCTTTTTTTTCTTTTTTTTTTTCTGTTTAAATCCCAGTGCATGGCGCGCACACCCATTTAGGCTATGTACACACTGCTCAGGCACATCTGATGCACCCCTCTTCCTTACCTGTGCTTAGCTAAGGGCAAACATGGGCTACAGAGCTATAATGAGCTTACAGCAAGCTTGACACACCCCCTTTTGAGGTCATTCAGCTCTTACACTTGCACAGTTCTATTGCTGCACCTACACGGTTAGGTACAAGCTGACACTTTGAAGAAATATGTGATCCAGTATAACTCCCTTCATTTGCATACCCCAGTGTGTAGGTCATTAGTTACTGCACTAACACAGAACCTTTCCCCTTGACAACCGGTGCTCCCTGGTATTGTTTACATTCTGCATGCCTTTGACTATAATGGCAAAATGCAAAATTAACTTAAAATTGAATCTTCTCATTTTTTTTTTATTTTCAGCACGATCCTGTTTGCACGCTGCTGCCCTATGCTTAAAAGGCCGAGATCAGCCAAAAAAAGTTTAATTTTCATAATAATTAATCACTATTCAATGCAAATGTCCTTATATTTGGCCATTGGCATGGCATGTCTAATGTACCAAATACATGCTTTTCCATGAGCTGTCATCCCTCCGTTTTATCAGTTACAGAAATATACTCAGTTGTTTTCTGAATATATTTCTGCACTGACACTGATCTAGCAAGGAGACCTGGCAGATTGGTGGATCGCAAAATCACATCATTTGTATGGTTTGTACCAGCAAATGAGGTGATTTGCATATTTGCCAGTTTTCTGTGCTAGAACAGTGTAGGGCCACTCATGCACATGAAAACAGCACTATCCTGAATTGCTCAGCTGTCATTTTCCATGCAGAAGCTCCTACACTGTTCCTGCATGGAAATTTCAGCTTCCTTAATCCTAGGGAGGATCTTTAAACCCAGCTGATGCTCATAAAGATTAGGGTGCCTCAAAGGATCCCACCTAACATCCAGACCAAAAGATTAAAAGGTCACACAGACAAACCATTCAGTAAAAACTGCAAGAAAAACCCAGCCAAGCTAGAGTTTTCACCATGTGATACCTGAAACATCCTGTACTGAAAGCCAATGGGATATAGGTTCATTGGTTCATAGGTAGGTACCAGGCTGTCTGCCCGAGGGCATTTATAAGCCTAGCCAGAGTGTGTTGGCTTTTGCCGCCCCATTGATTAATTAACTAAGCCTCTGTCAAGCAGAGCCAATGAAGTGATCCCACGGGTGTATTTTCTGTTACCCATCCACTTGTCAAGGCTTCTCTTGTTAGTGAGGGGCTCTGCCTAATGCAGTTAGGAATTTTGTTCCAAAGCATGGGGAGTCTCTGTGACAGGAATCTATCCCTCCAGCATGTTCTATTTATTGTTGTGGCAAGGTTTAGCTCACTAGAGTGCGTGGCTCGCAGTGACTTGGATTTCTTTAGGAGGAGCATGTCCATCAATTCTGAGTTGGACATGGCTTTGTAAGTCAGGCAGAGATCACCTCTGAGTAAGCGATATGCCACTGAGTACAGCCGGAGTTTTTTCAGCTGGGCTGCATAAAACATATGTTTGAGGCCAGTAAACCTCTTGCTGAGGTGCTTTTTGGTCTTTCCAGCTGTTGGAAGTGTCTTGTGATGTACATCCCAAATGGGGCATTGTACTCTATGATGGGTCTGATGAGCGACGAGTAGAGGGGCACTATAACCTCTTTATTTCTAGATGCGAACCTCTTAGTAATTAGATGGGCCACATAGAAGGATTTCCTAACTACTTTGGCAATATGATTGTCAAAGGAGAGATTACTATCTACATGGGTCCCCAGATCTCTTATTACCTCTTCTGTATTAAGGGGGCTGCCGTCTATGTGGTAATTCATGGGTGTTTTGTTTTTCCCAAATGGGATGACTATGCATTTTTGGCATTTAGCTTGAGGCCATGACTTTGCCACCAGGTGTCTGTCTCAGTAAGGCCTTTTTGAAGGATGTCTGTGTCAGCTGGAAAGTCAATTATGGCTCCCAGTTTGCAGTCATCGGTGAACTTGGTTAGCCATAGTCCTCCTGTGTTTGCCTGTACTTTTGAGAAATACATGATGAACAGTAGGGGTCCCAGAACCGAGCCTTGGGGGACACCACTTGTGACTGGTTTAGAGTCGGACCTGGAGCCCGCTATTCTTACCGTGTGAGTTCTGTCTGTAAGCCAGTTGGCAACCCATCTTGTGATGTAGGGGTTTATGTTCAGTCTGGTGAGATTTTCTATAATACCCGAGTGAGGAATGGGGTCGAACACCTTGGCAAGATCAAGGTAGGCTGTGTGAACCACCTTTCCCTCATCTATGGCCTTGGTGAATGTCTCGAAGAAGTCCACCAGGTTTAGTAGGCATGATCTGCTCTTAACAAAGCCGAACTGGGTCGGGTCAAGTGTTTGGAGGTTCCCAATGTCTTTGTTAATGAGACCCATGATGATGCGCTCCATAGCCTTGCAGACCAGGCTAGTCAGGCTTATGGGATGAGAGTTACCAGGGTCACTTGTGGCCCCTCCTTTGTGGAGTAGAATAACCATTGCTGTGCACGATTCTATGGGCATGTAGCCTGTGGAGAGGATGAGGTTGAACAGCATGTTTAGGTGGGTGTTAGTTTGTTCTGTAGTTCGTGCAAGATGCAGCCTGGGACACCATCTGGCCCCATTGATGCTGTGTTTTTGGCTTTTGAAAGGGCTGTTTTCACCTGAGCTATTGTGATTTCCGGGACACTACACTTTTCCGGTATTGCTGTGAGCCCTTTTGAAGGTGAGAGGGAGGTGAAGTTTGCACTGAATCTATCTGCCAGGATGTTGGCAATATCAGTAGGTTCAGTATATTTTGTGATATTTTGCACTAGCTCAGAGCATATCTGCAAGTTGCCACTTAGATTCTTGACATAGCTAAAGAAGGCTTTGTGGTTATCTTTCAAATCCTTGGCTATTTTTCTTTCAAAATTAGCCTTGGATGATTTTATGAGGGACGTTAGTTTCTTACTGATACTGATCAGGTATGTCTTTCTTGGGATTTGCTTTTTTCTGAACTAAATGCAGAAAAAGAAACACCAAGTGGGTATGGTACCTCCAAACAAAGTAAAGACATTCCAAAATGAAGAATGAATGGTACTCCATGACAATCGAAGCAGACCCACAAAATAGAAGGCTAAAACACTTTATTTCACAGGATAAAGTAATCGCTTTCGCTTTTGCATAAGCACTTCATCAGACTTTCAGTTACATTACATAAAAACTCCATTTAAATGCTATTACTCATATGAGATAACCAATAAAAACCTGCATATAAATTCCTAATTAAAAATTAAAGTGCCTATATATATATATATATATATATATATATATATATATATATATATATATATATATATATATATATATATATATATATATATATATATATGTATATATATCTTCCTGACACATTTAAAAACTTGTCAATCATAACTCATATTCATAGATTGAGAAGCATGTGTACACATACAAATGAAGTAAATATCATTATTTAAATCAAAATATGATCTAAAAATCAATGTTTCAGTGCACGGCCCATGAGAAAAGGTTTTAATGAAACCCTCTCATTCAACGCATGCACTCTGTCTGCTTGTAACCTAATAATCCATTTTCCTTCTTCTTTCTCAATATAGTTCCCTATGTCTCCTAGTCTCTCAGTAGAAATAACTAGCTCTAAAACTAAAAACATAAAGTTATGTGCTGTGTCATTATGGATAACATGTCTAGCTATTGCGTTACCCTCATTCTCTCTACTAATGGCATACATGTGTTCTCTTATTCTTTCTCTCAGGGCCCTGTTCATCTTCCCAACATAGAAACTATTGCATTTTTGACACATAGCTAAATAGACCACATTCCTTGATCTACAGTCTGTATACTGCTGAAACTCATATTTCAGATGTGTATCAGGGTGTATGAAACTGTTAGTACTAGCTACATAGCTACACTGATTGCGGTGGTGACAAGGAAAAGTCCCTCTTCTAGTTGAATAAAACTCTTTCTTACTACTTTTCTCATAACACAAGATCTGTTTTAATGATTTAATATTCTTATAACTAAATGTTGGACATGTGCCTACCACTTCTTTTATCTGTTCATCTAACAGTAACATGTCCCAATTCTTTTTACTTATCTGTGTTACTCTACTATTATTGTTGGTATAAGGAATGACAAGTCTATTACCTTGCGAAGTAGGAACAGTTCTTTGTCTATTATGTACCTGACTCCTCTTAATATAGGGTTGGTCTAAAATGTCACGGTCTATTCCTTGTATAGCACCTAGGTCACTGGTATGATATCCCCTATCTACAAAATCTGTTTTTACATCACTAATAGCTTTATAAAATGTCTCATCTTCACTTACTAAATGGGAAGTCCTTAGTGCCTGACTCTTAACAATATTCTTATGCATATGTGATGGGTGCATACTATTGCGATGCAAAAGTGCATTCCTTCTGCAAGGTTTCTTAAATATTTTGATGGTGATTATGCCATTGTGTTTCTTTAATAAGACATCTAAGAATTCAATTTCTTTCTGAGACCTGAGGTGGCATGCATATGGTTATGCAGTACATCAGAGCTGTGTGTGGAAGCAACAGAGAAAGTAAGCTCTCCGTTGCTTTTTAAAAGGTGTCTCACTATGTTAAAAGAGTTTAACATTGATCTCTGTCTGTGAAGGTCAAAGAGCAAGTAACAAGAATGTCACACATGAATCATAGTAGGGCAAGGTCAATTGTGTCAAACACATTGCCTAAAGATAGTCTAGGTGACAGTGCAAGTGATTTTGAAGAAGAGCTGTCATGAGACCGGGATGGTAAATTGATCTGATGTTGTGACTTACTTGATGCAGATGATCCCAGAATTGCATCCTCAAATAAGGGGTTTGGCTAGGTATAGATGAATGGGGATGTGGCATGCATGGAATATCTTGTGTTTGTTCCCCTGACTATTAGAATACTTTCTTGAGAACCACTTGTTGTCTCGTGTGATCTGTCACCATGCGTCCTTTTCTCTTTCAAAGACTGACTCTTACTTGAGTCTGGTAAGTCCTAAATAGTGCATGAATAATTGGTCTGCCACCACACTACACATCAATGTGACCATGGCATTATCCCTTCTCTCTGCCATTTTGATGTAGGCAGAAAATTCTCATGTATTCCCCAGAGGCCTCTGAGCATTTCCTGCTGACACTCTGTGGCAACATTCTGAACCATAAGAATGTCACAGCACATTTGCAGCTGGCAGCCAATGCTTCTCATATTAATTGGGGTAGCTATGAGAAATTCCTGTGCCTGGCTCCCCTTTGTAAAGGTATCACTGTGGAAACTGCTGAATGTCTGCCACAATCCTGAAAGTGTTCATCTGGGTTTTGAGATACTGGTGTAGAAGAGCATGAGTTTTCTATGTCAGCATGTACCTTACTTTTTGATGCACCGGCAGTTCATGTAGACTTATTAACATGTTGTTGGATGGGAAAGCCTCTCATTAAACTTTGGGTCTGCGTGCAACTTTCCTCAAGCTGCCTCATAAATATAGCTATGTTATCATCATCAACATCATCTTCAACAGTCGTTCTGTTACTTATATCCTCCAAAGTGATTGACATAGTGAGACTTTTCTTTCGGATGCTGACCCTGTAAAAAATTATTTGACATCATTACCAGCAAATTAATAGTATACACTATCATGTGCTTAGTAAGGAGGTCTGGGGATACTTACAATTGACACTGCCTTCATTGTCATTCTGTGTAGATGTTGAAGGTTCAAGTGTTAATAGTAATTATTAAAGTGTTTAAGGCAATCAATCGTTCCATGTCATAGATTCAAAGATAAGTGCTAGGCTAGCTTTCTTTTCAGGCAATTTTAAACATATCTAGTGCCCCTTTTTGCACATGAAATAACCTATCTTATTTGGTTATAGATTAGCCTTACCCACCCCCATGGTCAATAATTATATATCATCACCAGTAAGAGCAACATGACAACAACCATGGGTAATTTGAAGGGATTATTGCATGGGATAAAGCATTAAGGCAATGCCTCTATCTAATAAGAGTACAGAGGGCAGTCTTGGGGAAAATGTTCTGTTTCCCTTCCATGCATCTAAGTCATTGTTCCACTATTTTCAGCATTCATTGTATCTATTATTGAGTACAATGTCCCTATTGGTAAGTACCTAATCAGGCATATCCAACAAATGGAATGTCCACAGATATTGCACAGTAAAACAATACAGGGTGCAAGTAAAATGCCCTATGGTGACCGCCTCAAGGCTCTATCACTGTATTCTGTCTCCTACAGACTGTTGACGGGAGATCTATGCCTGGCATACAGGGCATCGTCAAACCCTAGTCTGATGGTCCTGCTGCATATCAGGAAAACAAACAGCACCAGACATACCCATTCTAAAGACTTAAACCTTGTCTGTGATATAAATAGAACCTGCTGGAGACACAGGAATGTATTACAGAGACTGCCCCATCTCTGGAACAGGCTCCCCATTCATGTGAAGCAGAGTTCCTCCCTAACCCAATTCATGTATAACTTAGATAATTGGATGGAGAACAGGAAATTCATCCCTGGCTTGGCACCTATGTCTCTAATGGACACAGACTACCTGTAAATGGTTTATCTCCTAGACCCCTGCTTGTAAATATTTTATCTCCCAAGCCCCTGCTTACACTTATCAAGGGTACCAAAACTTGTCAGAGATTTGGGATGCATGGCTAAGCTCAAAAGTCCCTTGTGATCATTACCCTGGTAAAGACCTATGAATCTATGAACTTGAAAATGGACAGGGATGAACTTTGTTATTATGTCAATGTCAGTATTAATTTCTTTATATAAATATGTGTTTTTTAAAACCATCCTTTCTGAGTGGATGAGTGATGAGCTGCAGACATTATAACAGCCAGTGTCCAGACCACCTCTGATCATTCCAGTGCCATCATCTTCAGTGTCATAGTCATCCCTAAAAATGGAGGGGAATTCATGAAAAATATTCTGTAGATCAAGAAACCTTAGGCCATTTAAAAAAGTGACTGCAGAAGTGGGAAAATATAAACAACAAAACCTAGAGGTTTTTGAAAAAAGTAACATGGACAGAGGAAACAAAGAGATATATTATATGGTGTGATATTTATGCAAAGGAGAAAGCCAAACTAACCATATAAAAAATAACTCCAAAAATATTTGAAGACAAATACTTGCAAATGAATCCAGAAATGCAAAATTTCACAATACAAAAATAAGATCACAAACTGGGCATGTAGAATTGATGATTAGTGAAGTAGAAGTCAAACAAATAGAATCTAAATTGATGGCATACCTGCAAATCAAAGGATTTACTGAAGAAAGTCTAACACAGGTTATGTCACAGCATGATGGAACAATGAGTCCCCAAAGTAAAGAGAAACAGGTGGAGCAGGAGACATCTGAAAAAGAAGCATATAGATATGGGAAAGAAAATTAATATGGTGCAATATTTATAAAAAATGAGAAAGCAAAACTAATCAATACAAAAAAAAAAAAAATTAGCACGAAAGATATATGAAGAGAAATACAGACAATGGCATCCAGATACAGAAGATTTTACAACACAAATAAACAAGAAAATAAAGGGGGAGATAGAAAAGAGGACTAGTAATGACGAAGTCAAAGAAACAGAAACTGACATTATGGATTAACTGTAAAGTGAACGATTTAGTGTATAAAATCCAGCTTTGGTAATATCACATAATGGAAGAGTGAGTCCCTAAATGAAGGAGAAACAGATAGAACAGGAAGCATCTGATCAGTTGTCACATGAAGATATTCTGGAGCCTTTAGTAAGGAAAAAAAGTTCAGTTGGAGTTGCACAGCTAAGGGAAGGAACAGGAAATGGTGGCAACTCTGACTCAGTCACTCAGCTACTAGCCAAATACATTTCTACAAAAATGAAAACGGACCCATGACAGCTCCAATAAAAACATGTACCTTAACCTGTAGGCATGCCATTGGCATGTTAAACTGTTTATTTCTATAAAAAATAAAAGTTTATTATTTTTCAGCCAATCTCAGCTGTTTAAGAATAGGGAAGCGCCGTGCAAATGGGAGCGTGGGGAAAATAAAAAAAAATTAATATCAAAAGTCCATTTTAGCGGAAAGCTGCATTTTGCTATTATAGTCAACGGCAAGCAGAATCAAAACAATGACAGGGAACAGTGGTTGCTCTTGTGTAGTGCAGTAACTAAGGGTTAAGGCAGTGGGGTATGTTAATGGGGGGGACTTATGCTGAATCACAAAATTCTTCTAAGTGTCACACTGCACCTAATCGTGTAGGTGCTGTAACACTATTGTGTAGACAGGAGGAGCAACTAACATGAAAAGGGGGTGTGTTGTGCTTGCTGTAGGCACACTGGAGCTCCGTTGCCTGGGTTTGTGCTTAGTTAAGCACAGCTAAGCAAGGGTGTGTGTCTGAGGCTGTATACTCTTATTCCATGAAATTAGGAGCATGTTCACTCCCAGGAGAGGGCCATTTTTTGCTGTTTACACTAGCTAAATGGGTCTGAGCAGTGCACTGGGGCTTAAACAGGAAGTATATAAGAAAGGAAAAAGCAAGGGAAATGCAGTACAAATCAACAATATGGGATACTGCCACTCACAATGGGTCACTGAAACCACTCAATAATACAGCTGGCAGATAGCTGCATAGCTGAAAATGGGAGGATATGTAAAAAAATAAAGGGCAACAACACACTAAAGGAGAAATGAAGTAGAAATCACTAATATGAGACTCTTGCAACTTACAATGGGCCATTGAAAGCATTCAATAATACAGCTGGCAGGTGGCTGCATAGCTGAAAATGGGAAGAGATGTAAAAAAAAAGAAATAAAAGGCAACAGCACAATAAAGGAGAAATGAACTAGAAACTACTAATATGGGACTCTCACAACTTACAATGGGCCATGCAATGCAGACAATAATAAAGCTGGTAGGTGACTGCATAGCTGAAAATGGGAGGAGATGTATGTAAAGAATAATTAAAAAATAGGGCAAAAGCAGAATAAAGGCAATCATGCACAAATTACCAGTAATGTCTCTAACATTCACAGTGGCCAAATCAAAGCCATGAGTAATATAGGTGGCAGCAGGAATGTATCATAGTCAGCCAATCATACAGGCAGCATCTGCAGCACAGCAGTATAAAGTATGGAAACACCTTACAGTCTGTTCTTTCCCACAAATTCTGCACCATTGATGTATACATGCGGGGGGATTTTAATTGGAAAAATGCTAGGGGGTGCCATTGCTTGGATCCATCAGTGCATGTTATAGGCTGAGAGTGGAGAGGAGGATAGTGCTGACAACTGCCACAGACCAAAGAGAAGGAGAAGAGTGTTCAGACCCAGGGTAACCTACCAGGGGCTACATGATCTGGAGAAAATAGAACACTACAGGGTGGACAGGGACATACTTCAGCAAATCACAGAGCTGTGCCAGCCTCAACTCAGAACTAGAACCAAAAGAGGGGAACCCATCCCAGTGGATACCAAGGTATGTGTAGTTTAAGAATTCTAGTTATAGGTACTTTCAAAAGACCTACTGGGAACATGATGGGGGTCTCACAAGCATCTTCATCCAGGGTACTCCACCAGTTCCTGCATGCCATGCTACCACATGCTGGTGAGCACATTTACTTCCACAACACCCATGAGGACAGGACCAGCAATATGCATCTCTTCCACCATGTAGCAGAATACCCACAGGTACTGGGTGCCATAGACTACATGCACATCCACACCAAAGCACCACCTGGGGAACAGGGTAGGGCCTACATAAACTGCAAGGGCTTCCCCTCCATCAACTGCAGGTCGTGTGCAATGCCCAGGGCATTATCATGAATGTGTGTGCTGGCAGCCCTGGAAGCTATCACGACTTCCACATCTGGCATTTGTCACAGCTGTACCAGGCATTTGCCAGTGGGGGTATCCCATATGGCCATCCGATGGGGGATGTTGGCTATGCACTGGAGCTGTGGATGATGACACCCATCAGAAATGCACACACACCCACACAAGAATGCCATAAAGAGGTACAAGCACAAACCAGGATCATTATAGAGTGTATGTTTGGGATGCCCATGTCATGGTTCTGCTACCTTGACATATCTGGTGGATCTTTGCAGTACTCTCCAGCCACTTGTGAACACATGTTCATAGTATGCGCCATGCTACACAATATGATCCTGTGAAAACAGCTGCAGCAGGAACAGCACGGGAAAGGGCTACACAGCCCACCACCATTGCTAAGGTCCCCACAGGCACAGAGGGACTCACAGCAGGAGGCCCCTGAGCCTGCTCCCATAGGCAGATGAAGGCATGCCCAATATGCTCATGCCTTGGCAAAGAGGCAATGCATAGCACACACCCTGCACTGTTGGGACCCCAGGGACTGACACTTCTCTCTGACTTGCACACACACAGTAAAATGGATGACACACATATAACATTACCTGTAACTTACCATGTATAGGCAGTGTACTGTATACATCCAACATAGGCAGCCTCAAGCACTGTCCTCATAACTGCTGCAAGCACAAGGTAGGTCAGTCTTCTTAGCAATAAATGAATGGAATAGTATGTTCTGCTAGCATATCTATAGTAATGCTGCATGCATGCAAGGGATTGGGGTGGCCTACTGGGATAGCAGCACACAACTGACAGCTACGTGGGATACCAGGAAATGTCTGGCCAAATCTAGCCTCCACACACTATGCAGTAGTACCCAAGGTGGCAAGTCCCACTGCAATATAGGTGTGGAGACAACTAAGTGGGGGGTCACAGGCGTGAATGTCAGGCTGGGGGCCCTATAACCACCCCTCACACCCACACAAGCCAGCTGTAGAAAACTACAGAGAAATGTCTGCTAAAGGTGCACAAATGGCAGCAATGTTGAATTAACCCCCTACAGACACACGTAGTGATAGCACACCAGGACCCACAGTTGCAGTAAGGCTATGAAGGGTAAGAAGTCTGAAACTCAAATGTATGCTGGTACAATCTGACCTGGGATCTTTGCTTATATGCCTCCAGTCCCCAAGACAGGGCACAATAGTATGGTAAATGGAACCAAACTGTAAAGCAAATATCAGCACAGTCTGTGCAAATATGTACAGTGGACAGTTGTGTCCACCCATATACCCACACAAATGCAGTAACATATATGTTTGCATGAAAATAGCAGCATAGCACACATTGGCAGGGCTGTACCAATACACATGAAAGAATGTTGCCTGTCCACAATATGCAGGGGTCAATGAGCTATGTGTATGTGTGGTTAATACTGTCTGGATATGGCCAGCACGTTCCCCTGCCATCTTGTACTGCTCTAGGTACAGTGCTGACTTTGACAGGGTAATGTGCAGATAACTGTAGTGCCAACTGTTATGCATGTCAGTGACACCCACTGCTCTGCCACTGGCATACCTGGAAGTCATAGTGCTATGTGGAATATGCTACACATATTAGTGACATCTTGAAGGATGAGTAGCAGAGGTGCCAAGGCTTTTGTGAATATAAGTGCTTTGTGGTACTAATGCCAGTGGTCATTCTCAATAATCCTTTTTCTTATGTTTGCTTTTACAAATAATGGACATGCCTGCACAGTTAAATGCACACTGTATCCACACCCATAACTCCCAACCTCTGACAGCAAGATGTCTGGACAAGGGCAGAAAGAAAAGTGGAACAAAGGCACAATGATAGGTATGTGTTGTAAATATCACCCTTACATACTGAGAATGTTGGTAGAATGAGGGGGTTGCAGTAGCGGGAATTGTCTGAAGGTTATGTATTCGGAAACAGTAATGTCTGTATTATTTTGTAACATCACACTTCAATTATATGTAACTAACTTGCTATAAAAACAAAAGTTTACATAGAAAGGATGAATACTCTAGCCAAACACCTGCACAACCTGCCAAAAAATGTACAGGTCAGAGGTATGCACACACAAGGATATGACATCTCACGTTAGAAAGATACTACACAAGCAGGAGATCCCCAGCTAGTATATCATCAGGTTGCTGGACTGTTCACACAGCTGTGCATCATTACTACACTGGCTGTAGCCCCACCTCACAAATGGCCTTGTTTGGCAAGAATTTATATAGCTGCCCTCATAATATTGGTCTATGCATCATACAACTAGTATTCCTCTGGAAAAACATTGTAATGATCTGCGGATATCTGGCACTAGGTAATGACATAATACACTGCAGTTTCAGACTACAGATATGTCAGAAAATATCTGCTAAACAAAACAAGTACCCTGAGGAAAGTCCTGTGTACTCCTGAGAAGGTATGGCTGTAGCACACAAAACCCTGAACTGGAGTACACCTATCTCTGGACTGGAGTCCCACCCTAACTATAGAGGGTCACACTGGGCATGCTCCTTCACTTAGAGAATCACAGGACAAGTTGGAACCCACATCGGAATATATGACTGCAATGTGTATATATGTCCATGTATATAGACAGCTATGTACACTTCAACTGTCCCCACACACACATCAGACAGGATTACCCTTGGCTAGCTGTAGGTGGACCATATGTGATTTATCTGCATCTGTTGCGTGAGATACACACACATATATAGGCAACAGATAACATATGTCAAGCATACACACACATAAATGTGGGGAACTGAGAGAGAGAGACAGCAATACAGAGAGAGACACAGGGGGCACAGAAAGAGTTAGTCACATACATGGATACCCTGAATGTCATATAGTGATGTCCTGCTGTGGACAGTGGCATGCCCGTTATAAACAGTCGTACATGCCAGCATAAAAATTGAGTCCCATTGTGTAACAGTACTGAGGTTGAGTTTATAATATCACATCACCTACCTGTGTGTGTGTGCATGTGTGTGTGTGTGTGTGTGTTTGTGTGTGTGTGTGTGTGTGTGTGTGTGTGTGTGTGTGTGTGTTTGTGTTTGTGTGTGTGTGTGTGTGTGTCTCCATAGATCCAAGTATTAGGAGACTCTTCCCACTCAGTACACTTCATATTGCTCTACTTCACAAGATCTGCTACTTTCATTCACCTTAGAAGTACCATTGGACACTGATCACCCCTATAAGCTCGGTATCACATGCAATAACTGCATAATGCTATAGTAGAAATAACTAGATAGGTAGGGGGTTTAATCTCAATACTGGCAACTGTGCATGTGTGGGACAGCTGTGTATGTGAGAATGAGGGTGTGGGTGTTTGTTTTTTTTTTGTTTGTAGGTGAAACAGTTTTAGGCCATTCCCACCCACAACATTTCCCAGTGCCCTACTTTATCAGTCCTGCTGATGTCATTCCCCTTATTGGGACCTTTGGCCAGTTGTCAGCCCAGTAAGCTCCATAGCATGTGTGATAGCTGCGAAACACATTAGTAAAAATAACTAGCTTGACAGGGGTTCTAATCTCAGATGTGGCAAATGAGTGTGTTTGTATGCTTGCAAGAAGAAGTATTTTGATAAGTCCCTTACCCACTACCCTATTTTATCACTCCTGCTGATGTCATTCCCCTTATCAGCACATTTGGCCAGTTGATAGTCCACTAAGCCTTGTAGTGTGTATGATAACTTCATAACACAATAGTACCAATCATTACCTAGACAGGGGTTCTAATCTCAGATGTGGCAAATGAGTGTGTGTGTACGCATATAAGAAGAAGAAGTATTTTGATAAGTCTCCCACCCACTGCCCTACTTTATCAGTCCTGCTGATGTCATTCCTCTTATCAGCACCTTTGGCCAATTGTCAGACCAGTAAACTCTGTAGCATGTGCGATAACTGTGTAATAATGTAGTCCAAATAACAAGATAGGCAGGGTTATACTCTCAGATCTGGTAAATGTGTGTGTGTCTAAGTGTGTGTGAAAGTGTGTATTTTTGTAGGAAGAAGTATTTTGATAAGTTTCTCACCCACTGGCATACTTTACCAGTCCTGCTGATGTCATCCCCTTATCAGCATCTTTGACCAGTTGTCAGTCCAGTAAGCTCTGTAGTATGTCTGATAACTGTGTAACATCATAGTACAAATAACTAGATAGGCAGGGGTTCTACTCTCAGATCTGGCAAATGTGTGTGTGGGTGTCTCAGTGTGTATTGTTTGTAAGAAAAAGTATTTTGATAAGTTTCCCACCCACTGGAATACTTTATCAGTCCTGCTGATGCCATTCCCCTTATCAGCACCTTTGGCCAATTGTCAGTCTATTAAGCGCTGTAGCTCGTGTGATAATTGCGTAAAACTATAGTACAAATAACTAGATAGGCAGGGTTTCGACTTTCAGATCTGGCAAATGTATTTGTGGGTATATACGTGTGTGTGTGTGTAACTGTTTATGTTTGTAGGAAAAAGTATTTTGATAAGTTACCCACCCATTGGCCTACTGTATCAGTCATGCTGATATCACTCCCCTTATAGGTTCATAGGTGTGTACTAGGCTAATGGACCTGGAACCATTACAAGCCTAGCCCATAGAAGTGCCCTGCCATTGTGCCATCCAACATTAGTTCCCAGTGACCCCATCTAGAAGAGCCACTGGAGTGATCACTGGGGTGAAATTTCTATTACCCATTGACTCATCAAGTTCTCTCTGGAACAGGGTCATCTAGGTGTTTTGCTTGACATGTATGGGAAGTCTGTTCCATGGTATATGCAGTCTCTGGGTAAGGAACATATCCTTCCAGCATGTTGTGTTGATTGTGGTAATGAGGTTGAGGTCCCTGCAGTGTGTGGTGCAGGGCGATTCAGATGTCTTTAGATGTAGCATTTGTAAAAGAGCTGGATCAGACATGGCTTTGCAAGTCAAGCAGATATTGCCTCTAAGTAGGTGATATGAGACAGAGAATAGCTGGAGTCTTTTGAGTTTGCCTGTGTAGGACATGTGTTTAATGAGTAGGATCCTCATTGTGAGGTACTTCTGTGGCATTTCCAGCTGTTGCAGGTGTATAGTGAGGTACATGTCAAATAGGCTATTATACTTGATTGGAACAATGAGGGAAGAGTACGTAGAGACGATGACCTCCTTCTTCCTGGATGCAAAACCCTTGGTAATGAGATATCCCACATAGAAGGATTTCTTGACCACAGTGGCAATGTGGTGGTTAAAGAAGAGGTTGCTGTCAACCTGTGTCCCCAGATCTCTTATAATGCCTACAGTGTTCAGTGGGCTCCCAACAATGTGTTACTTAATGGGAACTGAGATTTTGCCCAAGGAGCTGATGCTGCATTTTGTGGTGTTAAGCTTCAGGCCATGGTTTTCACACCAGTTAGTGGTCTCAGTGAAGCCTTTCTGTAGGATGTCTGCATCACATGTGGAGTTAGTGATGGCTCCCAGCTTGCAGTTGTCTGCAAACCTGGTCAGCCAGAGTTCCTTTGTGTTGGCCTGGACTCCTGGTAAGTACATGCTGAACAGGAGAGTACCCAGGACTGATCCCTATGGGACTCCACTCATGACTGGCTGGCAGTCTGACTTGGAGCTTGCTACTTTCACACTGTATGTTCTATCTGTGAGCCACTTTGCACCCCTCCAGTGATATAAGGGTTGATGTCTAGTTTGGTGGGTTCATCCATAATTCCTGACTGAGGAATGGTATCAAGAGCCTTGGCCAGATTGATGTAGGCTGTATGCACTGCCTTACTGTCATACACAGCCCTGCTGACTGACTCAAAGAAGTCAACCAGGTTGAGCAGGCATGATCTCCCCTTTCACAAAGCCAAACTTTGTGGGGTCCAGAGTTAGGAGATTACCTATATGTTTGTCGATCAGGTCCCTGATGATGCACTCCATAGCTGTACATATCAGACTCATCAGGCTACTGAACTGATAATTCCCAGGGTCTGTAGTTGCGAGACCTTTATGGAGAGGGATGACTGTAGCAGTGCACCATTTGGGAGGGACAAAGCCTGAGGTGAGGCTGTGACTAAACAGAGCACACAGATGTGGTGCCACGTATCTTTGTAGTTCATGTATAACACAGTCAGGGATTACTGGGTGTCTCATGGAAGCTGTATTCTTGCCCGTGGACAATGCAGGTGTAACCTGGGTGGCAGTAATCCTGGGTGCCTGGCATTCTTCTGGGACCCTGATTGTTCCCCTAGACGGAGAGAGGGGTAAAGCTGGCACTGAATGTGTTGACAAGAATGTTGGTAATATCTGTTGGTTTGGTATAGGAGGTAGTATTGTGCAGTAACTCAGAACACTTCTGGGTATTAGCGTGGAGGTTCTTGATATCACTAACAAAGGATTTGTGATTGTTGTCAGTGTCTGCTGCAAATCTGCCATCATAGGCAGCTTTAAATGATTTCTAGAAGAACACCAGGAGAGAAATATTCTTAGCGCACTCCACTTTAATGACGGCTTTCGTCCACATAGACTTCCTCAGAAACAGAATTTCACAATACAAATGCACTTATAAAGCATACGAATTACGAAACCAATGATGCCATAATAAGTTCATTAATTATCCCAATTAAAACAATAAAAGTAACAGAACAGCATAAAAACTTATTAAATACAACATAAATATGTTATATTATTTAATACATGTCTCCTACGATTTAAAAAAAAAATATTTGATGTTAATAATGTCGTTTACACCAGGTTTATGATCTGCCTTCAATTTAATTTGCCATCTAGCTTGCCTTTGTTCTAAATAGGCTTTGAAATCTCCCCCTCTTCTGTCATGTTGACCTTGTTCCAAAATGGAAAATAAAAACTTATTAAAACCTAAGCATTCCATACTATGCTTATATAGGGCACTATTCAAATCTTTCTTCCTAACGCTAAACACATGTTCCTAATCCTTTTAAATAACTGTCTGGTAGTCATGCCCACATAAAATTCCAGACATTTGTCACAAATGGCCACATAAACAGCTCTCAGAGTTTTATAGTTAAACACCCCTGGAACCCCAATGGTGTAATCTAAATGGGAAAGTTCTATATATGTTCCTACTAAAATATACCTACGCATGGAACAACCAGAACATTTATACATACCCTTAGGTTTATCAGAAAGGAAAGTAGGGTAAAGATTCAAACTCTTGTCCCTCCCCTTCTCTAATATGGTTTTCAAATTATAATCATTTCTATTGACAAACGTAGGTTTAAGACCTACTGCCTTCAATAAAATTGAATTGCCCTCTATAATTTTCCAGTTTTTTTCTATAATATTACATAACTCGGTTCCATCTGAGGTAATTTGTAAATTAAAACAGAAATGACCATTGTCATTGTTTCTATTGCTATTGTTGCCACCATCTACACTTAAGCCTTTCTTCAGAATAGGATAATAATGGCTCTCTCTTCTGTACCACACATATTTGGCTAACTCATTTAAATAATCTGACTCATACCCCCTGTGGCTGAATAGTTCAATAATGAATTGAAATTCCTCAGCCAACAGTGAATCTTCACTAGTCATACGGCTAGCTCTAATGAATTGCCCTTTTGGTATACTATTTTTAATAAAAGTGGGATGTTGGCTAGAAGAATGTAAATAGCTATTCATGAAGGTCTTCTTTCTGTAAATTTGGCTAACAAAATAATGGTATATTTCACTCCAAAACAAATGAACATCCAAGTAATTAATCTTAAAACCTGTGTCACCTAACACAAATTTAGGAAATTCACATTTGACATTCATTTTGGCTACAAAGGACTCCACAGAATGAAAATCACCTGTTGAAATGAACACCAAGTCATTGATAAATCGTCTATAATAAATAACATTAACTTCACAACATATCATGTTTACTGTAGATATAACATCTTTGTAAATGTCTATTCCTCATGCTGAGAGAATAGAGTATGTTAGGGCATATTTAACTCAATTTACCAACATGATTAATAGCAGCATCAACTTTCTTTGTGAGTTATTAGAGATACTTTTACACAACAATTACTTTTTGTTTAATGGACGATACTACAAGCAGGTCCGGGGTGTTGCTATGGGTTCCCTGGCAGAACCTTGTTTTGCTAACATAGTTATGGGGTGGTGGGAATATTTGATTCTGAACCCATTAATAAATTAATTTAATGTCATTTATTATAGAAGATTTATCGATGACTTGGTGTTCATTTCAACAGGTGATTTTCATTCTGTGGAGTCCTTTGTAGCCAAAATGAATGTCAGATCTGAATTTTTTAAATTTGTGTTAGGTGACACAGGTTTGGTTTTGAGATTAATTTCTTGGATGTTCATTTGTTTTGGAGTGAAATACACCATGATTTTGTTAGCCAAATTCACAGAAAGAAGACCTTCATGAATAGCTATTTACATTCTTCTAGCCAACATCCCACTTTTATTAAAAAGAATATACCAAAAGGGCAATTCATTAGAGCTAGCCGTATGACCAGTGAAGATTTGCTGTTGGCTGAGGAATTTCAATTCATTATTGAACTATTCAGCCACAGGGGGTATGAGTCAGATTATTTAAATGGGTTAGCCAAATATATGTGGGACAGAAGAGAGAGTCATTATTATCCTATTCTGAAGAAAGGCTTAAGTGTAGATGGTGGCAACAATAGCAATAGAAACAATGACAATGGTCATTTCTGTTTTCATTTACAAGTGACCTCAGATGGAACTGAGTTATGTAATATTATAGAAAAAAACTAGAAAATTATAGAGGGCAATTCAGATTTATTGAAGGCAGTAGGTCTTAAACCTAAGTTTGTCTATAGAAATGATTATAATTTGAAAACCATATTAGAGAAGGGGAGGGACAAGAGTTTGAATCTTTACCCTACTTTCCTTTCTGATAAACCTAAGGGTATGTATAAATGTTCTGATTGTTCCATGTGTAGGTATATTTAAGTAGGACCATATATAGAACTTTCCCATTTAGATTACATCATTGGGGTTCCAGGGGTGTTTAACTGTAAAACTCTGGGAGTTGTATATGTGGCCATTTGTGACAAATGTCTGGAATTTTATGTGCGTATGACTAACAGACAGTTATTTAAAAGGATTAGGGAACATGTGTATAGCATTAGGAAGAAAGATTTGAACAGTGCCCTATATAAGCATAGTATGGAATGCTTAGGTTTTAATAAGTTTTTATTTTCCATTTTGGAACAAAGTCAACATGACAGAAGAGGGGGAGATTTCAAAGCCTATTTAGAACAAAGGGAAGCTAGATGGCAAATTAAATTGAAGGCAGATCATAAACCTGGTTTAAACGACATTATTAACATCAAATATTTTTTAAAAAATTGTAGGAGATGTGTATTGAAATAATATAACATATTAATGTTGTATTTAATAAGTTTTTATGTTGTTCTGTTGCTTTTATTGTTTTAATTGGGATAATTAATTAACTTATTATGACATAATTGGTTTTGTAATTGGTATGCTTTATAAGTGCATTTGTATTGTGAAATTCTGTTTCTGAGGAAGTCTATGTGGATGAAAGCGGTCATTAAAGTGGAGTACGCCAAGAATATTTCTCTCCTGGTGTTCTTCTAGAGGCTTGGTGTTGTGGTTTGTTGGTTTCTATTTCACTCTTGTGGTTTCCAGCTTTAGATGATTTCATGAGGGATCTCAAGTTGTTTTTGAGACTAATAAGGAAATTTTGCCACTCTTGGGACTCCACCTTTTTCTGCAACAGTTTCTTCCTTCTGTTGTACAGGTTATTAATGGCAGGGGACCACCAAATTGGCATCCAGTGTTTGGAGAAGAGTGCCATAGTTCTGTTGGATATGGCTAGTTCCATGCATTGATGTACATGTTTTTACAGCACATTTGTGTATGATTCGGCAATCATGCAGGTATTTTCCATTGTCATGGGTGCTGTGAAGTTAGCCACCTCTAATCTTATGAGCCCAAAGTCAGATTTGGTTGTCCTTTGGGGCTTAGGTTGAGGGGCACACTGTCTAGATGAGATATTTGTCCTATGGTTTGTGCTGTGTTGTGGTGGTTGAATGGGTGTCTGTCTTGATGGTCTTCACTGTTTGGGTAAATGTTTATTGAGTGCCTTTGTGAAGGTGGGTGTCTGGTTAATGTTTGTATCTCAGAGCTGTGATAGTGGGTGATCTGAAGGGGTATGTTCCATGCGGTGTGATTCAGGTATTGACCCTTCTCCTCTTGACCAGCTCATCCAGCCTTCACTGGAGAGTGCATATATTCCAATTTGGTGATATAGGGGTATCTTTCACAAGTCTGAGTGTTGGGAGTTTAGAGGAGAGAGTTGTCTGTGTACATGAGGCAGTTGCAACAGTGCCTCAGAATTCCCAAGTGCACCAGGTTAATGGGGAAAAGCACAGAGAACTGCACTTTAATCATGCCAGGAGGGGTGGTCATAACTACTAAGTACTGGACATAATTCCATCAGGAATGACTGCTGCTGATGGCTCTCAGATGTGCTAGAATAACTAATAAAAAACCTGTTGAATTTCAAAGCTAATAAGCTATTTGAAGTGCAGGAGAAAAAGAACTAGCAAGAGATAAGGGAAAAACTGAAGGGAGACTTTCTGGCACCTGTAACAGTTTACTTCAGCTGTGCAGTTATCAGCACCTTTGGCCAATTCTCAGCACAGTAAGCTCTGTAGCACGTGTGATAACTGTGTAACACTATAGTACAAATAAGTAGCTAAGCAGTGGTTCTAATCTCAGTACTGGCAAGTGTCTGTGTGGGAATCATATACTGTGTGTGTTATACCATTTTGAGTTGTGTACCACCCTGTAAACTTCCCATCACCCTACTTTACTAGGTCTGCTTATGTCATTCACCTTAGAAGTACCTTGGGACTAAGCAAAATTATGTAATTTCCATGGCATGTCTAAGTTCGTAACACTACAGTAGAAATAACTAGATAGGTAGAGGTTCTAATCTCACTACTGGCAAGCTTATGATGTAAGATTCATATACTGTGTGTGCTATATCATTTTGAGTTGTGTACCACCCTGTAAACTTCCCATCACCCTACTTTACTAGGCCTGCTGATGTCATTCATCTTAGAAGTACCTTGGGACTAGGTGAAATTATGTAAGATCCATGGTGTGGCTGATAACTGCGTAACACTATAGTAGAAATAGCTAGATAGGTAGGGGTTCTAATCTCACTACTGACAATTATTTGTGTGAGAATCATATACTGTGTGTGTTATACAATTTTCAGTTGTGTACCACCCTGTAAACTTCCCATCACCCTACTTTACTAGGTCTGCTGATATCATTCACCTTAGAAGTACCTTGGGACTAAGTGAAATTATGCAAGCTCCGTGGCATGTCTGATAACTGCATAACACTATAGCAGAAATTACTAGATAGATAACGATTCTAATCTCACACCTGCCAACTGTTTGTGTGTGTGTTTGTGTGAAAATCATATACTGTGTGTGTTATACCATTTTTAGTTGTGTACCACCTTGTAAATTTTGCACCACCCTACTTTACTAGACTTGCTGATGTCATTCACTTTAGAAATACCATAGGATTAGGTGACATTATGTAAGCTCTGTTGTGCTTCTGATAACTGAATAACACTATAGTAGAAATAAATAGATAGGTAGGGGCCCTAATTTCATTACTGCCAACTGTCTGTGTGTGTGTTTGTGTGAGAATCATATACTGTGTGCGTTATACCATTTTGAATTGTGTACCACCCTGTAAACTTCCCATCATCCTACTTTACTAGGTCTGCTTATGTCATGCACCTTAGAAGTACCTTGGGACTAGGCAAAATTATGTAATTTCAGTGGCGTGTCTAAGTTTATAACACTACAGTAGAAATAACTAGATAGGTAGGGGTTCTAATCTCACTACTGGCAAGCTTATTATGTAAGAATGTGTGTGTGTTATATCATTTTGAGTTGTGTACCACCCTGAAAACTTCCCATCACCCTACTTTACTAGGCCTGCTGATGTCATTCACCTTAGAAATACCTTGGGACTAGGTGAAATTATGTAAGATCCATGGTGCAGCTGATAACTGCATAACACTATAGTAGAAATAGCTAGATAGGTAGGGGTTCTAATCTCACTACTGACAATTATTTGTGTGAGAATCATATACTTTGCGTGTTATACCATTTTCAGTTGTGTACCACCCTGTAAACTTCCCATCACCCTACTTTACTAGGTCTGATGATATCATTCACCTTAGAAGTTCCTTGGAACTAAGTGAAATTATGTAAGCTTTGTGGCATGTCTGATAACTGCATAACACTATAGCAGAATTTACTAGATAGATAACGATTCTAATCTCACACCTGCCAACTGTTTGTGTGTGTGTTTGTGTGAAAATCATATACTGTGTGTGTCATACCATTTTGAGTTGTGTACCACCTTGTAAACTTTGCATCACCCTACTTTACTAGACTTGCTGGTGTCATTCACTTTAGAAGTACCTTGGGACTAGGTGAAATTATGTAAGCTCTGTTGTGCTTCTGACAACTGATTAACACTATAGTAGAATAACTAGATAGGTAGGGGCTCTAATCTCACTACTGCCAACTGTTTGTGTGTGTGTTTGTGTGAGAATCATATACTGTGTGCGTTATACCATTTTGAATTGTGTACCACCCTGTAAACTCCCCATAACCCTACTTTACTAGGCCTGTTGATGTCATTCACCTTAGAAGTACCTTGGGACTGGGTGAAATTATGTATGTTCTGTGGAGAGTCTGATAACTGCATGACACTATAGTAGAACTAACTTGATAGGTAGGTGTTCTAATCTCAATACTTTCAACTGTGTGGGTGTGTCTTTGGGTGAAAATCATATATTGTTTAGCTGATACCATTTTAATTTGTGTACCATCCACACCTGTTTACCACCTTCTGATGGCATTATTTTATACATCATGATAATGGCATCTGCCTCACATTCAGCATATTAAACCATTGTGCACACCATACCAGTCCTCTGTACAGATGTCTATGGAATATCCAGATGTCTGCATCCTATATGTGGTCTGTGTCCCTTAACAATGCCCAGGTATGTGATATTCTTGCCATATTGGCCACAGTGAGTGAAATGACACTATCAGGCATCATTCCTGACTGAAACATCATGCTGATACATCTGCTACACTATCACTTATCCAGACTTGTAGAAGCAATACATGACTCCACATCCTATTTCTGGTGGGTTATAGGTTCATAGGTTCATAGATTCATACTAGGCTGTCTGCCCTAGGGCAATTATAAGCCTAGACCGATTCTGTATGGCTTACTCCACCCCTTGATTTGAGTATACTGTGCCCTTTTTAAGGTTTAGTTTACTGTGCCTTTGTCAAATAGTGACACGGGAGTAATCCCTGGGACAAACCTACGATCCCCCATCCACTTATCGAGATTCTTCTTGAAGAGATTCAGTGAGGTGCTGTGCCTCACATGAACTGGAATTCTATTCCAGAGTGAAGGGAGCCTCTGGGTTATGAACCTGTCCCTCCAGCAAGTTCTATTTATTTCTGTGCTGAGGTTCAAGTCCCTCAAGCGTGTGGCTCTAAGGGATTTAGATTTACTGAGGTGGAGCATGTCCATTAATTCTGGATTTGACATAGCTTTGTATGTCAGGCATAGATCGCCTCAAGTAGGCGGTATGCAACTGAGTAGAGCTGGAGTTTTTTTAACCGAGCAGCATATGGCATCTGTTTGAGACCCTTGATCCTCTTGGTGAGATACTTTTGGGGTCTTTCTAATTGCTGCAGGTGTCGGGTAAGGTACATCCCAAAAGGGGCATTGTATTCTATGATGGGCCTGATGAGGGATGAATAAAGGGGCACGATTACCTCTCTTGATCTAGATGTGAAACCCTTCGTGATGAGGTGGGCTATGTAGAAGGTCTTTCTAACCACTTTGACAATGTGGTTTTCAAAGGAGAGATTGCTATCAACTTGGGTCCCCAGGTCCCTAATAACTTTCTCTGGACTTAATGAGTTTCTGCCTATGTGGTAATTTGCGGGTACATTGTTTTTGCCAAAGGGTATGACTATACATTTTTTGCCATTTAGCTTTAAACCATGGCGCTGGCACCAGTTATCTGTCTCTGTGAGACCTCTTTGAAGGATGTTTGTGTCAGCTGGAGAGTTGATTATGGCGCCCAGTTTGCAGTCATCTGCGAACTTGGTGAGCCATAGTCCTCCCATGTTTGCCTGTACCTCGGAAAAGTATATACCGAAAAGAAGTGGTCCCAGGACAGAACCCTGTGGGACGCCACTTGTGACCGGTTTCGAGTCTGACATGGCTCCAGCAACTCTCACTCTGTGGGTTCTGTCTTTGAGCCAGTTTGCGACCCATCTTGTGACATAGGGGTTTATATTTAAGCTGGATAGCTTATCTATGATGCCCGAGTGGGGTATTGTGTCAAATGCCTTTGCAAGGTCCAGATAGGCTGTGTGGACTACCTTCCCTTCATCTATGGCTTTGGTGACTGTTTCAAAGAAGTCAACCAGGTTCAGAAGGCAGGATCTGCCCTTGACAAAGCCGAACTTGGTAGGATCTAGTGTCTGTAGGTCCCCAATGTCTTTGTTTATGAGCTCCATGATGATCCTTTCCATAGCCTTGCAGACTAAGCTAGTCAGGCTTATGGGGCGATAGTTTCCAGGGTCCATAGAGGCTCCACCTTTGTGGAGTGGGACCACTGTTGCTGTACGCCATTCTGTGGGCACATATCCTGTAGTGAGGCTGAGATTGTATAGCTGTTTTATTTGAGGGATTAGTTCTTCTTGTAGTTCATGTAGGACGCAACCTGGGACGCCATCTGGTCCCATGGAAACAGTGTTTTTTGCTTTGGAGAGGGCAGCCTTCACCTGAGCATCTGAGATGTTTGGGAGGCAGCCTCTGCCGGGATAGATACTTGCTCTTTTGGGGGGGAGGGGGTGGAGAAGTTTGCACTGAACCTGTCTGCCAGGATATTGGCGATGTCTGTGGGTTCAGTATATTTTCTGTCATTTAGAATCAACTCAGAACAAGTCTGGGAGTTGCATCCCAGGTTTCTAACATAACTGAAAAAAGCCTTATGATTGTCTTTGTTGTCCTGTGCAATTTTTCTCTTGAAGCTGGCCTTGGAGGATTTTATGAGGGATCGTAATTTTTTGCTAGTACTGATCAGAGATGCCTTACCTATTAGGGAATTTGCTCTATCATGTAGTAGCTTCCTCCTTCTGTTGTACAGTTTATTTATGGCAGGGGTCCACCAGACTGGACGCCTGCCTTTGGATGATTGGGTCTTGGTTTTGTTTGGGATAGCATGATCCATGCATTCCTGGAGATGTCCGTAGAATGCATTTATATAGGATTCTGCAGTTTGGGCTGTAGTTTCCACTGGCCCTGGGGCCTTGAAGGATTCCACTTCAGTTTTGAGAAGTGAGAAGTTCACTTTTGAGAAGGTTTTCACTGTGGTTTTCTGGGCTGGGGGTGGGGTCGGGATGTGGACATCCAGTGAAATTAATTTATGGTCTGATCTTACCAACGAGGGATATACTTCTGGTGTGGAGCATAGTGTCCCCATGTTGGTAATGATCAGGTCTAGTATGTTGTCCCCTCTTGTGGGAGTGGTGACTAGTTGTTCCATAGCATTTGAGTTTATAATTTCCAGGAATCTTTGGGCTAAGGTGCTGGGGCTTGAGTAGTGCTTCCAGTCAATGTTTGGGTAGTTGAAGTCGCCCAATATAATGGTGTTCGGAGAGATCTTCATGTTCTCCAATGTTTGCAGGAAAGCCAAATGGGATTCCTGACTTTGAGAGGGTGGTCTGTAGGATGCTATAAACTGAAAAGCAGTCTTGCCCACTGTTAGTTGCACATGGATGGTCTCCGATACTTCGTGCAATGCCACTAACCTGGAGGTGTGGATATCCTTGATAAATATGGAAACTCCCCCTCCTTTTGTGGTTTGGTCCGGGTTTTGGGACCAAAAAGCATGATATGAGGTATAGCCTGGTAGTGCTGGGCTGCTCTCTGGAGCCTTGAACCAGCTTTTTGTCACTGCACAGATAGCGATGTTCTCCATACTGAAGAGAGCTTCAAGTGCGTGCATCTTGAGGTTAAGACTTCTGGCGTTTAGCAGCATTACCCTTAGTTTCTTGTTCCTTGTGCTGTCTATGGGGGTGGGTTTGACTTTTGAGCCTTGCCTAAAAAAGGCACTATGGGGGTGGCAAGAGCCTTTGCCAATATGCGAAAGCCCAGTGGTGACAGGTGCAAGCCGTCCCTAGTGAAGCAACGTGGCTTGTCGAGCATGTCATCCCAGGCTGACAGACACTGGATCCCCTTTTAATGACACCAAAATTTTAGCCAATTGTTAAAATCGATCATTTTGTATTTGTACTGTGGCATCATTCTAGGTGAGGGTAAGATGCTGGTCAAGGTCAGGGTCATACCAGCCTGGGCTACATGATCAGAGAGCTCCTCTATGTCTCTTTTCATGTAGTCCAGGGAGGTACGTCTCAGGTCATTCACACCAGCATGTACAATGACTAAGTCATATTTGTATTTGCTTTGGAGTGACCTGAGTACTTGCGTTATGTGTCGGATCCTAGCACCCGACAGGCAGCTCACTGTGACCTTCTCTTTATTCAGCCTGGTGAGCGGGACGTCAGTGTGTCTGACAATAGAGTCACCTATAACAAGAGTATCAGGTGTGTTATTCAGCCTTAAGGGCTGTGGCTGCTTGGCACACTGACTTTGTGGGTTATGTGTTGTGTGTGTTTTGTTTTGAGATAGCGTTTGCTTGGATGTCTGCTTTGGAGGTCTCTGTTGCTTAGGTAGATTTTTATTTAGAGCCTCCGAGTATGTTTTTGTGCATTTATGTGTTTGGTTCGCTGATGTGGTGGGACTATGTGATACTGGAATTGTGTTGTGTGAGGTTATCTTCTCCTCCTGACTGGTTACACCAGTTTTGAGATGAGAGAGCTCAGCCTCCAGTTTGGCTAAATAGTTGCATCTCTCACATATATTTGTACCTGTTTGGAGGAGGAGAGGGTTGTCCGTGTACATGAGACAGTTGTAACATTGCCTCAAAATTCCCTGATTCACCAGCTGGACTGGAGAGGAAACCATTGACTGACCTTTGGACATGCTAGAGTAATAGGGAAACTGAATTTAAGACGGACCAATAGAGGACAGGGTAATCGTAGAGAGTATAAGAGTAAGTAGTGCTTATGGTTTAATAGTGCTAACTTGTAGGATTACTTAATTGGACCAGTGAAGGGCCTTACATCCATGAAGGCATTCAGAACATTACATGTTGTAAGAGGTAGTGTGTTATGTCTCATGCATATAATCTATGTGGGGCATGTCATGTGTATGTAGTAGTACAGTACATCAAGGTGGAAATGTAGGTTCACTAATCTGTCTATTGCCAACTATGTTTATGCTACTGTGTGCACATCCCCTGTGTCAGTTTTTACTGTGTGTATGCAAAGGATATACCAGTTTGTCTCCCTTTTCCACCTGGTGAACTGAGGAATACATACCACAAACCTGTCCTGCACAGTATCATGAATGGCCTCATCAACTGCATCAGGGTTGAATGTATGGGAAAGAAATGGCAGGGTTAACAGGTGTTGACAGGTGAATCTCTTGCAGTTAATGTAACAGCTTTGCTTGTGAGGGACCTGCTGACAGTACTGCAGTAACCTGCTCTTTATGTATGAGCCTGTGGTACTACACAACACTGAGCTGACATGTCTGAAGGCAACCTGTCTATGACAATGGGTATGTATGCAAGGTCACACTGTCTGACAACAGTGTCCCTCAGACACTGTTGCATGCATACACATCTGGTACATGTACATATAAAACTGTACCTTGTCTATGACACAGTCAGTGTATTCCTACTCTGCCATACTCTCTCTCTTGGGAATGTCTGCAGGCCTCAGCATGCAGACATACAGATACCTGGAACACAAACTGAATACAGAATGTCAGGCTACATTCAGTCAGTGGTACTAACAGCAATAATGCATCCTGACTATTAAGGTACATGTACCCATAACAAATGCAAGCAAACAGCACCGTACATAGTATTACATAGCTACACTGCACTATATTCACCCTGTGCATCAGACCCATATTAGCATGTCCCTGCATCAATGGTATGGATGATAGGGATGTGGCATATGTATCTTCATATGCACAGGGTGTGGTGTGGGTTTGCCAGAGGCCTAGGCTGGGCCATACGGTTGACATTGTGTGTGTGTGTTTGGAGGGTTATCCAATAGATGGGCTGTGCAGAGGGGCTGTGTGTGTCTGGAGATGACCTGCCTGTGATACAGATGTGTGTTTATGTATGTATGTATGCAGACAGTCACGCTATGTGGCTGCCCTACACAGGTGTATGTTGGACAGCTGTAGACCGTACATGGCAGGGTGTCTAATTCACCATCTCAAGCCACGGGCATGGGAACTGGTCCTGCCAGTGGTATAAGTGGCACCACCAGGCCCAAGACCAGATGGTGACTGCTGTCTGCTGGATCTGTGTCCCTGATGGGACTGGACATGACCACGTGCCCATGGCCTGCTCTGGTGTGATGTGGACAGGAACCCCTCTTTGGTAGTGCTGGTGTCACTGCCACTATATGAGAGTAAAGGTGCATGGCCCCGTAGACTCTCAGCTGTTGTTGGTGCTGACCTACATCCACGTGGCCGATGCCCATCTCCCACCACATGCTGTAGCACAGAAATGCCATGGTCGAGGATTGTCAAGGTCTCATCCCACCATCTTTTCATTACCTTAGTATTCTGATGTGTGGCCTCAACAAGGTCATGTATGTCACCACGTAAATCAGGAAGAGTTGCATCCACCACCCTAAGTATTTGTCTAGTGTGGCATTCACTATGTGCCTGTGCATCCATGACAGCCCAAAACATGCATCTGGTGACTCCTGCTGTGGCACTTGTGACAGCGGATTGATGAGCAGTGGTCCTCATGCGAGCATCCCTACCCATCCACCTGTGAAGGACCTCACCTGCACTCTGGCTATGGCCATTGTCTATACTCACACCTTCCATAGACACCACACTAGCCTGTTCAATGCCACCACCTCCCAACTGTCCATCATCTGTGGCCACTGGTCACAGGGTATGTCTGGGCATTGTCACTGTGTGCGGGAATGGTGTGGACAAGAGTGGGATGCCAACCAATGGCTCAGATTCAGCCCCTGGTAACCTCACCTGTACCTTACTATTCCTATCATCATTGTCAGAGACTGTAGAGATAATGACATCAGTTTCCAAGTGGGAGGGAACCAAACCCCATCTCCACCTGTGAGGGGAAGACAACATATGTACATTAATATACACACACACACACACACACACACACACACACACACACACACACACACATATGCACTTATAGGTGAGGTGGAACAAATCTGTTACACAGACCACACATTACCCAAATGATGACATGCATGACACACGACCCTCAACATCATCCATTTCAGCTTATTTTACTACATGAAACTAACAATATAAAGATCTGGGATACATGATTAGTGTTAGTAGGTGATGGCCCTTCCCCAGCACAGACTGCACCCATGTACACATCACTGCTGTTCACCTGTATAGCACAGTGGCAAGTACTACAGAACCTACCTCAAAACTGTACAGATCCTTGCAGGATGTGTAGATGTCTGGTTCATATGTTTGCTCTGGTTTTCATAACCCCTGTGTTTCTATGATACATAGCTGGGATGATCTGAGGAGTGACATCACTGATTAATGACATACATTTGCATGTCAGACCTCCAAACCAGCAGTAAATGTATGGTCAGACAATTCTTGTTACACCAACAACCTTCTAAGCTTACAGTGGATATAAGTGTACACAACCCTGTTAACATACCATGTTCTTGTAATATATGAGATGACACCACAATAATGCATTCCAATATGTTACCCACCTTTCATGTGACATATGACCTGTGCAAACCAATCAATAAACAAACAAATGTGTTATGCATAAAATATAATGACTGCAATATGTACAATATGGTGTTTGCATAAGTGTGCACACCCTTAAAATGATACTTTGTTAAAGCACCTTTTAAGTGACTTACAGCACTTACACTTCTTGTGAAGGTGTCTATCAGCATGGCACATCTTGATTTGGCATTATTTGGTCACTCATCCATGCAAAGGTCACCCAACTCTGTCAGATTGCAAGGGAGGATCATGTGCACAGCCCTTGTCAGGTCACACTGGGGTATGTCTATCTGATGTAGGTCTAGGCTCTGGCTGCGCCAATCCATAACCATGAGTGTGTTCAGGTGGAGCCTTTCTTAGGTAGTTTTGGGTGTATGCTTTGGGTTTGTCATGTTGAAGGCTGAAACCCCTCCCCATCCTCAGCATTCTTGCAGATGCCTAATGGATTTTGGCCAGACGTGGATGTTATTTGGAACTGTTCAGAATTAACATCACCATGACTACAGGTGCAGTTCTGGGTTTGGAACAGCATCCCCACAGCTGGCCACTGCCACCAGCATGATTCACCATGGGGATGATGGCGTTCAGGTTAAGAGGGGTGTTGCTTGTGCACCACACATACCATTTGGTATTGTGGCTGAGAGGTCAATCTATAGTCTCATTACACCATAACACATTTTCACACATGCCTTTGGGAGACTTGGTGTGCTGTATTGCAAATTGTATCCATCCCTGAATGATATTTAGTGTGAGGAAATGCTTCCATCTTCTGACTATACCCCATAGGCCAGACATATGCAGAATACAGCAGAGTGTTCTCACATGTAGTGCACAACACCAGTACTTGCAAGAGATTCTTGCAACCCTCTCAGTGTTGCTGTATGTATCCTGGCAGCCTCCCTGACCAAGTTTTGACATGTCTTTTCATCATTTTTGGAGGGACATCAGGTTCTTTTCAAAAGCACTGTTGTCCCATATTCAATCCACTTTTTGAGAACTTTCTCCACTGTGTTCCATAGTCTATGCAATGCTTTGGTAATGTTGTTGTACCCTACTCTTGACTGATACCTTTCAAATATGAGATTCCTTTGCTGCTTTGTAAGCTGTCTGCAAGCCATGGCTGTTGCTGTTATAGGCAACTAAGCAAATGTCATGAATATCTAACACGGACAGCAGAATGTTATTTCATGTTACTCAGATCACCTTTACCTGATGGCAGGTGTGTACTAAGACTGAATGCTGTCAGTAAATCACAAGCTGCTGCAATAAAATATTATTTGAAGGGTGTGCACATGTATGCATACAGCTTATTGTAAAGTTTGTATGCTCCATATTTGGTGCCCACAGATTGATTGGTTTTACAACTGAATTGAACATGCCATAGGTCACATTATAGGTTAGAAAGGGTTGTGGTCTCAGTTTGTATATCTATATATATATATATATATATATATATATATATATATATATATATATATATATATATATATATATCACAAACACCTGGCATCTTAACAGGCGTGTGTACACTTTATATCCACTGTATAAGAGTAATGTTTCACACATCTCTCTACCTTAGGCCATTTGTCTCCTCATTTTGTTGGTCTCTGTCAAGAAGTCATGCACTAACAGGTTGTGAGGTATGCTACAGGGATGTTACATTCTCTTCAGATAGGCCCCTGTGGTGACCACTGTGATGCAATGCAGTTAACCCCACCACAATTGAACATGCACATAAAGCAATATGGCTATGAGTGACAGATTTGTGCATGGTACAAAGCATGGCCTTCACATGCCTGGGGTATTGGCAAACCACAACAGAACAATTCCATACTCACCAGTTTCAGGCTGCTGTCCCACAAGCGGACCCGATGGACCTAGGTAGTTGTGGGGGAGACGTATTGTCAGCAGACTCACATGTGGCATTGGTACAGGATGGATGCAGCATGTCTGCACATTTACAGTACAACCCCAATACTACACAATTTGCTGTCCTTCACCATAGATGTGCACTTCTTTGCATTAGAAAACCCCATCCACAACTGCAATCTGACCTGACACATGCATACGGATACTCTACAAATACAAGTATATCTGCTACACTAGTCTAGTAATCTTCAATAGGGCCTTACCTGCACACTCCTCGTCCATTGTCTGGGTGCCACCCACCTCCAGCATCTAAGGGGTCTGTACCCTGATGTTGCACTGGGATGGGTGCCTCAAGGTTGCTGAGTAGCTCTTTGGTGGGTGTCAGTGGGGGCTGCATGGCTGGGCCCCCACCAGTGGCTACATGATCCCTGGCCACTGCAGCAGCCCTTTGCCAGGTATGGTGTATGAGATATTTTGCATGATGCCAGACCTGCTCATATATATGTGCGTGCAGGCTGACATCATTTACCCTGTGGACTAGGTCATCCCACAGGCCGGTCCTCTCCCGCAGATGTTGCTGGCTTTGGCCAAACATTACGGCATAGTTCTATAGTATGGCTTCTATTATTATATTTGTCTCAGCTGCTGAGAAAGTAGACCTTTACTGATGCAATATTGCACCTGGAAGACATAAAAAGGGAAACACATCACAGGGCCTCATACATTTGGCAACAGTATGTACAGAACCTGCACAGCTACATTGAATACCAGTAGCCACCACTCACAACCACAACATACCCCTGTAATTTTTCAGCACTGTATCTGCTTGCATTGCACTGCTGGTCCTGATGTGTCATATTCCCCACAATGAGAGCTTTTTAATTTTATAATCCTCTACTCCTCATTCATGTCTGTGTAGAGGGATGACATTGGCCATCTTCAATGTGGATGGGGTGTGGATGGTGCCGAGGCTTAGTGTAACTACAGTGTGTAACAGAGCTGGGAGCACATGCCTGAGTTCATGTAGGATGCGGACAAGGATGTTATCAGGTCCCATGGATACTTACGTTTGTTGCCTATCAGTAGGCAATATGTACCTGCTCACCAGTTATGAAGGGAGGGGTGTGGGTGCTTTGCATATCCACCTATAGTGATGCTGAGCCAGGGGGTGATTTTTTGCCCTAAACCTATCTGCTGCAGGTTGGCTGTAGCTATGTTGTCTGTGTATGTGGTCTGATTGACCACCATTACGGGTTGGGTTGGTTTGTTGCCTCTGAGATTGCAGAGATATGTGAAGATGGCCTTGTGATTGGCCTTGGTGGATGTGTCCAATTTGTACTCATAGTTATCTTTACATTACTTCACCTGTGACCTTATATGCTTGGTCAGACAAAGGCTGACTTCATGCCAAGTTGGTGCCAGCTCCTAATTTGCCCTGTACAGCTAATATAGGGACCAAGTCTGTGGTTTGTGTATTGCTACTGTCCAGCAAAGGAGATTACTCTACTTTGGTGGAGGCAGGTCTTACAAGTAAAGTATTGCTGAGTCCATACAGCTATGTTGGTGTTCATATAGCTGTTTGTAGTAGGTATGGATACACACTCATAACACAGCTGGCCACCTCTCCAATTTCAAACAGATAATCATGCTTATTTTAGTACCCATGGCTGTGTAAGGGCAATGCAACAACCAGTAGCTGTAGATTGCCACTCTGTTGGATGCACAGTAACTAAGATTACACACATGTACAACATGTACAGCTTATTTAACTGACATTTTGCACCCCATGTCTGTTGTTATGAGGTGGTCAGATACACCTAGTCATACTGACATGTGCACAGGTAATACCTGATATACATTTCTGTTCTATGTCACTATGGCACTCTGTATTCACACTCTTGCTGCCCAGTCATCCATTTCAACCCGTTAGTGCAGGACATCTGTAAGACGCCACACACACATACATGGGGGGCAATGGGGCAAAATTAGTGAAATTCTCTTAATATTGCTGTAACACACTTGAGTCATTCAATGGCACAGTAGCCTTTGCATTGACAGACACACCTTGGAGGATATCCAACACTCATATGGCAGGAAGAGAGGAGAAAGGCTTGGATTGTGGTAGTGAGGGTAAGAACTTTTAATGTTGGCAGTATGACTGGTATAGGAACAGAGCTAGCTGATATGATTGCCAGATGAAGGTGGATATATTGTGTGTGCAAGAGACTAGATGGAAGGGGAGTGCAGCTAGGTGTATTGGAGCCAGGTCACAATTGTGCTATTAGGGTGTGGATGGGAGGGGATGGGGGTAAGGGTTATCCTGATGGAACAGTATGCCAAGGGAGTTTTTGGAGGATGACATGAGTGTCTGATAGAGTGATGTTTATGAATCTGGAAAAGGATGATGTAATGATGAATGTTGTTAGTGCATATGCTACACAAGTTGCTTGTGTGGTAGATGAGAAAGAGAAAAGTGAAGTCAGTTGGATGACATGGTAATGACTGTACCCGAGGGTGAGATAGTGGTGATTGCAGCAGATTTCAATGGCCATGTTGATGAAGGGAACAGAGGGGCTGTGGAAGGGATGGGTATGTATGGTGTTAAGCAAAGGAATGGAGACAGTGAGATGGTAGTGGATTTTGCAAACAGGATGGACATGGCTGTGGTGAATGCATACTATAACAAGAGGGAGGAGCATAGGGTGACATACAAGAGTGGAGGGAGATGCACACAGGTGGAATATATCCAATGTAGGAGGTCAGATTTGAAGGAGATTGGAGACTGTGAAATGATGACAGGGGAAAGTGTAGTTAGGCAGCAGAGACTGCTGGTCTGTAAGATGATGATGATCAAGAAGAGGTGGAGTGTGAGGGCAGCACCAAGGATCAGATGGTGGGAACTGGAAAAGGGTGATTGTGAGGTGGAGTTCAGGGAAGAGTTAAGACAGGCACTGCGTGGCAGTGATGATTTACCAAATATCTGAGTAAGTACAGCAGAGCTAATAAGGGAGATGGCTAGAAAGATGCTTGGTGTGACATGTGGATGGAGGAAGGAGTAGAAGGACACCTGGTGGTGGACTGAGGAAGTACAAGATAGTATACAGAGAAAGATGTTGGGGATGAAGGAGTAGGATTGTCAGAGAGATGAGGAAAGTAGACAGGAGTATGAGGAGATGAGGTGCATGGCAAAGAGAGAGGTGGAAAAGGCTAAGAATGAGGCATATGATGACTTGTATGACAGGTTGAATACTTAAACAAAGAGCAGCAGTAATAATGTACAAAGACGCTGGAAGATAAACACTTTATATTTAAGAAACAAAACACGGCCGTGTTTTGTTTCTTAAATATAAAGTGTTTATCTTCCAGCGTCTTTGTACATTGTATGACAGGTTGGACATTAAGGAGGGATGACAGGACATGTACCGGTTGGCTAGACAGAGGGACTGAGCTAGGAAAGACGTGCAGCAGATAAGGGTGATAAAGGATAATGAGGGAAACGTACTTACAAGTGAGGAGAGTATGTTGAGCAGACGGACATAGTACTTTGACAGGTCGATGAATGAAGAGAATGAGAGAGAGGGTTGGGTGATGTGGATATGGTGAATCAGGAAGTGAAAAAGCCTACCAATGAGGAAGTAAGGATAGCTATGAAGAGGATGAATACTGGAAAGCCTGTTGGCCCACATAGCATACCTGTGGTAGCATGGTGGTGTTTAGGGGAAATGGTAGTGGTGTTTTTCACCAGCTTATTTAATGATATCTTGGAAAGTGATAGGTTGCATGTGGAGTGGAGAGAAAGTGTCTGTGTACCATTTTAAGAATAAGGTTGATGTGCAGAGCTGTAGTAACTACAGAGGGATAACATTAATTAGTCACAGCATGAAGTCATGGGAAACAGTAGTAGAAGCTAGGTTAAGTGGGGTGGTGATGAGTAGTGGTCAGCAGTATGTTGTTATGCCAGGTAAGGGCACTACAGATGCAATGTTTGCTCTAAGAGTGTTGATGCTGTAGTACAGAAAAGGTCAGGAGTTGCTTTGTGTCTTTCTGGATGTAGAGAAAGCATATGACAGGGTGCATAGAGGGGAGTTGCGGTATTGTATGAGGAAGTCATGAGTGGCAGAGATATATGAAAGACTAGTACAGGATATGTACAAGGGTGGTGTGACAGCGGTGAGGTCTGCGATGGGAGTGACAGATGCATTTAAGGTGGAGGTGGGATGACATAAAAGATCAGCTGTGAGCCCTTTCTTATTTGCAATGGTGATGGACAGGTTGATAGACAAGATCATACAGGAGTCCCTGTTGACTATGATGTTTTTAGGTGACATTGTGATTTGCACTGAGAGTAGGGTACAGATGTAGGAGACCCTGTAGAGGTGGAGATATGATGTAGAGAGGAGAGGAATGAAGGTCAGCAGGATTAAGACAGAATATCTCTGTGTGAATGAGAGGGAGAGTAATGGAATTTTGAGGATGCAGGGAGTAGAGATGGCAATGGGGGATGAGTATAAATGATTGGGATCAACATTTCAGACTAATGATGACCATGGAGGACAGGTGAAGAAGACAGTACAGGCAAGATGGAGAGGGTGGGTAAGAGTGTCAGCACTGATTTGTGACAGACAAGTACCAGTAATAGTGAAAGGGAAGGTCTACAACAGGGTAGTGAGACCAGCTATGTTATATGGGTTGGGGACAGTGTCATTGACAAAAAGGCAGGAGTCACAGTTGGCCATGGCAGAGTTACAGATGTTATGATGTGCACTGGTTGTGATGAGACAAGATTAGCAATGTGTATATGACAGGGTCAGCCTATGTTGGACGGTTTTGAGACAAAGCCAGAGAGGCAAGATTACATCAGTTTGGACATGTGCTGCAGAGAGATGCTGAGTATATTGGGAAAAAGATGGCAAGGATGAAGCTGCCAGGAAAGAGGAAAAGAAGAAGGCCTCAGATAAGGTTCCTATATGTGGTGAGAGAGGACACGCAGGTGGTTGGTGTGACAGACCAAGATGCAGAGGACAGGCAGAAATGGCAGCAGATGATCCACTGTGGTGACCCCTAATGGGAACAGCCAGAAGAAAAAGGAGATGTTGTAATGTCAGTCTTCACAGATTTGCCAATGATTTGCCAGACATAACACAACTGTATACACAAATGTATATGAATGGGCTTCGGGCCAGTCATTTTACATTAAGAAGGTTTGTGGTCTGCACTCTTGTGGGAGGAGAGGCTGGATTCTGCTCTTCTGAGCTGGGAATTTTTGGTTATAGGCTTATTGTGCCTGCATATTTGAACTGTTCCTTACTGAAATTTGTGTGCCTTGTTTGCTGTTGCATAAACTAGATTCAGGCCTGCTGAATCAAGCCTTGTTTGTATAACTTGAGCACTAATCCAGGCCTTCTTTTTTGGAGAAGGTTCCACTGCACCCCAGTGGCAGGAGTGTGCAGTTAGAACTTGTCTGATTGAAGACTACAGGAACAGGGCTCAGTTTTGAGATTTTTTTACTGGTTAATTGAGTAATTTGTTTAAAAGCCTTTTCTGATTGCTTGTAGTCATCTAAAGCTGTTTTAAGTGTATTTTTTACTGTTTGTAGTCGTTTAAAGCTGTTTTAAGTGTATTTTTTACTGTTTTTGCCTTATCTTTTAAAAAAAAATGTTCCTTGTTTCCCACCTTTCTAAGCTAGTATAGTCCAGTTTTCAGGCTGTGCTGAATTCATGGCTGTGTTACAAGTTTCTGAGTTGCCCATACCTTACTTGGATAGAAGGAGGTTTCTCTGTTCACCTGGGAGCTTTGAGTAGCCATCTGTCCCTGGAGGAGTGGTTCCAGCCCAGAAGTTAGTAGTTTATAGGCCATTTTGGACTAATTTCTGTCTCTTTCATTTCCCTGCTATAAAAACCACATTTGCATGGTTTTGCATGTCCGGGCAGCGCTGGTTAGCTAGGGCTAAATTATTCCCAGCTCTACCAAGTCTCCTCTTCAGTTTTTCCCTTAAAAGGAGTCTAACTCTCAACCTAAGCACTTAAAAAGCATCCTACAGTCCAGCACTTGCTCAGACCTAATAGCAAGCACTAATATACCCTGTCACTTGATTGCCCAGCAGAGCAAGGCTCATTATTCACCCCTCACCAACCAAGTGACTACGCAGCTCACCCTACTATTCAGGCATGACCAAAGGACAATTTCAGGTATACTCTCCAGTCCAGCTGGTGAACCTGAGTATCCTGAGGCAATGTTACAACTGTCTCATGTACACAGACAACCCTTTCCTCCTACCACAAAAAATTAACATATGTGAGAGATGCAATTATATAGCTAAATTGGAGGCTAAGCTCTCTCCACCTAAGACTGGAACAGGCAGTCATGAAGAGAAGGTTAACACTTGTACCACACCTCCAGCCTCACATAGACATACTAAACCAGTACTGGCAAAAAATACACATAAATACATGAAATCAGACTCGGATGCTCTAAATAAAAACCTGCAAAAGCATCAGAGACCTCCAAAGCAGTCACCCAAAAAACCTTCACCTCCCGTTACAAACCAGACAACACATAAAACACAAAATCAGTGTGCCGCACAATCACAACCCTTAAGGTGAAATAACATACTTAACACACTAGTAATAGGCAACTCTATAGTCAGGCACACTGATGTCCCACTCACTAGGCTGGACAAGGAGAAGGTTACTGTTAGCTGCCTGTCGGAAGCCAGAATCCACCACATAACACAAGCACTCAGGGCACGCCAGAACAAGTAAAAATATGACTCTGTCATTGTTCATGTTGGTGTAAATGACCTGAGACGTACCTCCTTGGACTGCATGAAAAGAGACATGGAAGAGCTCTCTGATCATGTAGCCCAGGTGGGTATGACCCTGACCCTCAGTAGCATCCTGCCCTCACTAAGAATGATAACGCAGTATAAAAAAAAATGATCAATTTCAACAATTGGCTAAGCTTCTGGTGTCATTAAAAGGGGATCCAGTGTCTGTCAGCCTAAGACATGCTAGACAAGTCTCGTTGCTTCACAAGAGATGACTTGCACCTATCACCCCTAGGCTTTTGAATACTGGCCAAGGCTCTTGCTGCCCCCATAGTGCATTTTTTAGGCAAGGCTCAAAAGTCAAACCCACCTCTGTAAACAGCACAAATGAAAAAATGAGGGTTATGCTACTCAACGCCAGGAGTTTAAATCTCAAAATGCATGCACTCGAAGCACTCCTCAGTATGGACAATGTTGACATCTGTGCAGTAACTGAAACCTGGTTCAAGGCTCCACAGAGCACCCCAGCACTACCGGACTACAACTCATACCACACATTTCAGCCACAGAACATGGACTGAAATACAAAAGGAGGGGGTGTATCCATATTCATCAAGGATACCTACAGCTCCAGGTTAGTGGTGCAGCATGATACCTCTGAGATCATCCATGTGCAGCTAACATCGGGCAAATCTGCAATGCAAATTGTGACCTGCTACAGATCACCCTCCATGATCCAGGACCACCACTCCACCTTTCTGGAGACGCTGGAAAACATGAAGGTCCTACTGAACACCCTGATATTGGGTGATTTCTATTACCCTACTATTAACTGGGAAAACTACTTAAGTACAAACTCCCAGGTCCAGCACTTCCTGGAATTTATCAACTCAAATGCCCTGGATCAGCTGGTAAACTCCGTTACCAGAGGTGAAAACATATTGGACCTGGTCATCACCAACATGGGCGACAGGATTTCTGCACCGGAGGTCAACCCGTCACTGGTTAGATCAGATCATAAACTAATCACTCTGGATGTCCACACTGCACCACCACTCCCTACCAAGATAACCACAGTGAAAAACTTTTCTAAAGCAAACTTCAACTTACTTAAAACAGAGGTGGTAAGTTTCACAGCCCCCACGTTAAATGATAACAGTGTCCAAAATGCAGGAACATTTACAAATGCACTCTATAAGCACCTACAAGGATGCATGGATTGTGCCATCCCTAGCAAAACCAAGACTCACTCCCCTAAGAGAGGGAAACCAGTTTGGTGGAACCCTACCATAAACAGGCTATAAAATAGAAGGAGGAAACTAGTTCAGAAAAAAAAAAAAACAAATCCCAAGAAGGAAAGACATCCCTGATCAGTATCAGTAAGAAACTAAGGTCCCTCTTAAAATCATCCAAGGCTAATTTCGAAAGAAAAATAACCAAGGATTCAAAAGATAACCATAACACCTTCTTTAGCTATGTCAAGAATCTAAGTGGCAACTCGCAGATATGCTCTGAGCTAGTGCAAAATAGCACAAAATATACTGAACCTACTGATACTGCCAGCATCCTGGCAAATAGATTCAGTGCAAACTTCACCCCCAAAAGGGCCCACAACAATACCAGAAAAGTGTAGTGTCCCGGAAATCACAGACGCACAGGTGAAAACAGCCCTTTCAAAAGCCAAAAGCACAGCATCAATGGGGCCAGATGGTGTCCCAGGCTGCATCTTGCACAAACTACAGAACAAATTAATCCCTCACCTAAACACACTGTTCAACCTCAGCCTCTCCACAGGCTGTGTCCACAGAATGGTGCACAGCAATGGTTATTCCGCTCCACAAAGGAGGGGCCACAACTGACCCTGGTAACTATCACCCAAAAAGCCTGACTAGCCTGGTCTGCAAGGCTATGGAGCGCATCATCATGGAACTCATTAACAAAGACTTTAGGAACCTCCAAACACTTGACCCAACCCAGATCGGCTTTGTTAAGGGCAGATCATGCTACTAAACCTGGTCGACTTCTTTGAGACAGTCACCAAGGCCATAGATGAGGGGAAGGTGGTTCACACAGCCTACCTTGACCTTGCCAAGGCTTTTGACACCATTCCCCACTCGGGAATTATAGAAAAACTCACCAGTCTGAACATAAACCCCTATATTACAAGATGGGTTACCAACTGGTTTACAGACAGAACTCACACGGTAAGAATAGCTCCAGGTCCAACTCTAAGCCAGTCACGTGGTGTCCCACAAGGCTTGGTCCTGGGACCCCTACTGTTCGGCATATACTTCTCAGATGTACAGGCAAACACAGGAGACTATGGCTAACCAAGTTCGCCAATGACTTTCAAACTGGGAGCCATAATTGACTCTCCTGCTGACACGGACATTTTCCAAAAGGGCCTTACTGAGATGGACACCTGGTGTCAAAGTCATGGTATCGAGCTAAATGCCAAAAAATGAATAGTCATCTCGTTTGGGAAAAACAAAATACCCATGAATTACCACATAGGTGGCAGCCCCCTTAATACAGAAGAGGTAATAACGTCCCAGGTTGATAGTAATCTCTCCTTTGACAATCAAATTGCCAAAGTAATTAGGAAATCCTTCTATGTAGCTTATCTAATTACTAAAGGGTTCGCATCTAGAAATAAAGAGGTTATAGTACCCCTCTACTCGTCACTCATCAGACCCATTATAGAGTATAATGCCTCATTTGGGATGTACCTAACAAAACACTTCCAACAGCTGGAAAGACCACAAAAGTACCTCACCAAGAGGATTACTGGCCTCAAACATATGTCCTATGCAGCCCAACTAGAAAAGCTGTGGCTGTACTCAGTGGCATACCGCTTACTCAGAGGTGATCTCTGCCTGACTTACAAAGCCATGTCCAACTCAGAATTGATGGACATGCTCCACCTAAAGAAATCCAAGCCACAGCAAGCCACTCGCTCTAGTGAGCTAAACCTCACCACAACAATAAATAGAACGTGCTGGAGGGATAGATTCCTGTAACAGAGACTCCCCATGCTTTGGAACAAAATTCCTAACTACATTAGGCAGAGCCCCTCACTAACACTCTTCAAGAAAAACCTTGATGAGTGGATGAGTAACAGAAAATACACCCCTGGATCACTTCATTGGCTCTTCTTGACAGAGACTCAGTTAATTAATCAATGGGGCGGCGAAAGCTGACACACTCTGGCTAGGCTTATAAATGCCCTCAAGCAGATAGCCTAGTACCTACCTATAAACCTATGTATGAGTAAATGTCTACTAATATGAGCCACACATATGGTTAGTGTGCATAACACTAGATAGTTTAATGGCATGAGCTCAGTATATCACATGCAGTTCAACATACACATGTGCAACAGTACTTTACTATGCAAATACCATGTATAGCTCTCTCACTTTTCTGAGGCAACCAAGTATATCATAATTTTATTCACAAGTAAAATATGGATATGTACAACATCCCAGTAGCTGGTCTAGCATTGTCACAGTCAGTATTGTTCATCACACACTGCTGTAGTAGCCATATCTGAGCCATCCTTTCTTGGGGTGACTCAAGGGCCTGACCTATGATCTATGTCACTGCAGACAGACCCAGATGCTATGGCCATAGGTTCTGATCAGCAATATATCAGTACAGCATGTCTTGTTGAGAAATATATGTTACAGTTCCTAGTTCCCATTTTTACATACCCTACTGCAGTCCATTACATGCTTACTTGTTTGACATGCTTGTTTGTTTTATTAAAGTGTAGGCGGTTATGTCCTGCTTGGTTTTTATCTTTATTTTTGCTGTTTTTCTCTCTCTCTCTCTCTCAAGGATGTAGGGTGTTCATCTGTTATACATAGGCAGCAGCTTGCCTTTTGTAGGTAATGTATGAGCAGCTGATGGCCTTTGCACCAATTGGTGCCCCCACTTGATAATTGCATGCAAGACAGCTGTGTTGTTATTCATATAGCCAATGGCATGGCAACACACTCCTATCATTGATTATGTCATGTGAGCATTAGCCCTTTTCCTTGCCATTGAGGATGACTTCATGGAGATGTGTGAACAACAGCATTACAGAGGGCACTTGGAAATACCTCTTACAACAAAAAATTGTGGAGACAGGCCAACAGAATGGGGGAGAATGTTCCAGACATAGGGACAGAATGTAAGTATTGCTGTTATACATTTGGATTAATGCTAATCTAACAGGGTCTGTGTGGACATGGAGCTCCTGGGTGATTTTAACTCTGACAGTGTTATGTGCTTGGCATAACTCTCTACCTGTAGGGCTATCTGCAGAATACCAGAATGTGGACTCCTATGTTTGGTGTGTTTCTCAGACATTTTTTGTCTTTGGAAAATCAGTTCCATACTCTGGGGATTGCAGTCAGTAACTGCTAACATCCATTTGTGTTTCTGACCTCATATTCCTCAGAAAAAAATATGTTACAACTAACCCTGTTAAAACAGCAACATTCTCAGTTTATAACAACCATATTTCAAATATGTCCCTGTTTTTGGGCCTCTGTCCCACAATTATGTCAGGCTTTGTCCAGATGTCATGCAGTAAGAGGATGACAGGTATGGTATATGATTATTTAGTGCCTACATTCCTAACATTATCCCAGTGATGTATCAGACTGCCAGACATGTTATGTGGAAGAAGCCTTATATATGAGGAGAAAGCCTGGACAGTCTGTGTGACTTTGTACAGTTGAGAGGTCTGTGTATTTTTGGCAATTGTTGACAGACTTTTAGGATTATGTAGCAGTGTATTGTGTCATTGTTATTTGGCCTGTGTAGGGAGGGGCGTGGATGTATGTGTTACGGCTCCTTTTCTATCTGCCTGTGCATGCTGCTCCTGTTTCTGGTGGTCTATTGGCTGTATGTGTTTTTAGGGGCAGACTACGACATGTCCCATACCACAGTCAGGCATCCTAGTACAGTGTGAATTGGGCCAGTATACGTGGTGGTAGTGTGTGAGTGTCAAAGATGTTGAGATGTTTTTGTTCACACAGTTCCTTATACTGTGCTGTTCCTTTGGCTTACTGGTATGTCACTGTGACTGTGGTTGAATTGGTTGTGGGTGTGCACTTTCACACTGGTGTCTGTTTTTCAGTGCTGTGACATCCCTGTAGTGCCTGATATATTTGCCAATACATGTATAATTCCCCCTATCAGATTTGGGTTAGTGTTGTGTCAGTCTGACTGTAGTTTGGACAGTGCTTGGTGAGATGCTTAGCAGCTGAATGTAGTTTCTCTAATTTGATGTTGTGTCCAGATATTTGTAGGTCGTAGTGTTGCCTGGCCCCCATAAATGTTGTGTATCTCTGACACATGACTGGGTTGATATGAGGATTTCAGTCATTAACTAGTGGGATGGGACTGAGTGTTGGACTTGTGCTATTTCAGTCAATATATGTTAGGATAGACATAGGGTTGTTACTGCAGCAACTGTGTCAGCTTATCTACTCCAGTATTTCAGATATGTCCCTATTTCCATGGCTTTCTCCCCCCACATTGTCAGGCCTGGCCCAGGTTCATTGCATTAAGGGGTTCTGAGCCTACCTCGGGACTGTCTGGATTGTTGCAGTTATGTCCAGGTTTATTGTTCATATGTCTGGTCTGTTTCACAGATGCATTATTTTCATATCCCTGGTAAATCACTGTGAAGATCTGAGGATTTCTGACAGTAAATGATGACATTCATTTCAGTTACAGAACTCACATCCTTCAGAACATGTATGCTGAAACAAATCCTGTCACTGTGGCAACATTCTACATTTATAAGAGCGATATTTGAAATATGTCCCTAGTTTTGTCCCATTGTCCCCCCACTTTCGACAGCCTTGGGTCAGATTTCTTGCAGTAAAGGATTGGTAGGTATGTTTCTGAGATATGACTCCACTACATGTTATGAGAATGTAGATAGATATATATATATATATATATATATATATATATATATATATATATATGTGTGTGTGTGTGTGTGCGTGTGTGTGTGTGTGCGTATATTTTATGCGTATATCACTATTTATAGTATGTATATATTTGTCCATATATATGCATCTCCATACAGATATACATGTGTATATGTATAAATACAAGGCCTGACAGATTCTATGGAATCTCTTCCCTACTGTTGAATGAGCATATGTTGGAAAATGCATCAGCAATCCCTACAGCTCAAATGGTGTAGTGATGCATTGTTCTGACTATGGTGTACAGCGCTATGGGTTCAAGATCTGACAAGGCTGTCAATTTTGTTGCTCTTACTCATGCTTACAACTGCTTACTCATGCTTACACACACACTCATTTTTTAAAAGAAAAGAGAAAGGGGTGATAGGAAAGCGGTGGAAAAGGGGCATGCAGATTATTCCATCTATATTACATGTATACAAGCCCCTAGGTGTAAACCTTACATTATTAATTTATGGAAAAGCAGTCACTGCCGAATGGGCCTGAGAGCCTATGCCTGTGTTCATGTTGGATGCAGCCAGGAATGGTATGAGGCCTATGGAGACCTCTATGTGTTGCCTTTGAGAGGGCATTACAGACCTGCTTCCTGATCATGAGGGGAGGGGGGCAGGTACTGTACATGCACATGTGTACCTATGGGGGGACAAGGGGGGTGATGTTTACACTTCACCTGTCTGCAGCCAGTTGTCCATATCCATGGCATATGTGTATGTGCTGTTACTGACCACCACTACAAAGCAGATATGTATGTTGCCTCTGGAATTGCAGGCACACATCTGGAATGCCTAGTGATTGGCCTTGGTGGATGTCTCCAGTTTGCACTCATTGACAGCCTTAGGATACATCACCTGTGACCTTATTCGCTTGTGCAGAACAAGGTGACATGGCTTCCAATGAGGCACCTGTTCCTTCTTGGCCCATCCTGCAATGATAGTAGTTGTGTATTGCTGCTGTCCACCACAGGCATTCAGCCTACCTTGAGGGGGTTGACGTTGTCCTGTCGGGTATTGCTGAGGCCATAAAGCTATGTAGGTGCCCGCATAGTATTGTGGTGTGGGCCTGGACACTGCTGTTAGTTCTGACATATGGGGAGCCCTTCATGTGGGCCTTGCCCATTTTCCTTGCCTGTGCGGGGGACATTATGGAGGCGTGGGGGGTTACAGCTTCACAGACAGTAGGTGGAAATACCTCAAAAAACAGGAGATATGGAGACAGGCCAACAAAATTGGAGACAAAGCTCCAGAATTGGGTACAGATTGTATGTAATTAGTTCTGTTATACATATGAAGGGCTGCTAGATTGACAGGGTTAGCCTGGATATGCATTTACTGGGTGACTTGACATCTGACAGTGATATGCCTCTGACATACCTCTCAACTGGCATGTTGTCCACAGACTGGTCAGCTGTTTGCCTGTTATGCTTGGTCTGTTCCTCAAACTACATCTGTTTTTGTGCGGTCGGTAGGGTAATGTGAGGATTGTAGTCAGTAACTGTTGACATCAGTTGGTGTTCCAGACATCATATCTTTCAGGGATATTATGTTATAACAACACGTGTAACACCAGCTACTGTTTCAGTTTTTAACACAATTATGGAAAGGCCTCAGAAATACCTCACTAAAAGAATCACAGGCCTAAAGCAGATGCCCTACGCTGACCGCCTTAAAAAACTCCAGCTATACTCTGTCACATATCGTCTACTCAGAGGCGATCTCTGCTTAACATACAAGGCCATGTCAAACCCAGAGCTGTTGGACATGCTACACTTAAAGAAATCCCAATCCCTCAGAGCTACATGCTCCAGGGATCTAAACCTTGTCATCACAATAAACAAAACATGCTGGAGGGATAGGTTCCTGACCCAGAGACTCCACAGACTCTGGAATAGATTGCCCATACATGTCAAGCAGAGTGCCTCTTTGGACCTCTTCAAGAGGAACCTTGACAATTGGATGTGAGAAAGGAAATTCACCCCAGGGATCACGTCAGTCGCCCTGCTAGACAGGGGTCCAGGAAAGTAAATAATGTAGGAAGAAATAGCCAGGGAATTGTTATGGCTAGGCTTGTATAGGCCCTAGGGCTGATAGCCTAGTACCAACCTATGAACCTATGTGTGATATGTCCCTCTTTCCAGCCCCCTGTCCCACAAGTACATCATGGGTTAACCAGATGTCCTGCACTATGAGGTGCAAGGGTATGGTATATCATTAATTGCCAACTGCACTTCAGTTATCATGCCAGTGACCTAGCAGACTCCTGGTCATGGTATGCAATGGTGGCCAGGATTATGGTTCCACATCTTGGTAATTCTGTGGAAATCTGTACATATGACAGTTATGTCTGTCTTGCAATTCTGAACAGACTGCTAAGATTGTGTAGCAGTATTGTGTGCAGATGTTTGCTGGGTTGGGTATCGAGAGCAGAAGATGTGAGTGCTTTATATCCTTTACCTATCTGACTCTGCATGCAGTTACAGCTGCTGGTGGTCTATCATGTCTGTATGTTTGTAAGGGCTGACTGTGAAATGTCGTGTAACATTTCAGGATTCCCAGTACACTGTGAAATGGGCCAGTATATGTTGGAGTAGTGTGTGACTGGCAATCAGGATATGTGTGTTCAGACAGTCGTTCTTCTCCAAAGTTCATTTTGGGTACAGGTATGTTGCTGTGACTGTGGTGCAAATGTTTTTGGGTGGACATTTTTGCACCACTCTCTGCTTTTCACAACAGTTCCATCCCTGTGGTGCATGCTTTGAATATACTTGGGTAATTGCACAGAGGTGATGTGGGGGAGTGTCATGTTGGCCTTACTGCACTTCATAAAGTGCTGGGTGACATGTTTGGCAGCTGTCAGGGGGTTTCCATTCTGTTACATCACTGTGATCATACATCTACACTGTCCAGAGGCCTAGACCCTGTCCAGATGCAAGGCTCATATGTTTGGTCTGTTCCCCATGCAGTTGTTGTCCTTAGCTAATTGGTAGGATACTCTAGGTAATGCAATCAGTAAATGGTAACATCCATTGGTGTTACTGACTTCATATCCCTCAGAAAAGATATGTTACTACAAAGCCAGTATCACTAGCAGCTGTCTACATTTATAACAGCAATGTGTCCTATATACCCATGTTTGGGCCTCTGTCCCCCAATTATGTGAGGCTTTGTCCAGATGTCATGCACTAAGAGGTTCAGAGGTGTATAGTATCATTATTTATTGCATTCATTCCTGCTACCATCCCAGTGATGTCATAGACCCCTTGACATGTAACATGTAACAAGGAAGTGACCATAGCTATGAGTCCTGTGCCTATACATTCTGTGGCAAACTGTACATTTAAGAGGTCTGTGTATGTCTGCCCATTGTTAAAAGACTGTCAGCATTGTGTAGCAATACAGTGTGTACATGTTATTTGGGATCTGCAGGGAGGGGGTACATGTGAGTGTCATGGACCTTTTCTGTTTGACTGTGCATGCTGTTCCAGTTTCTGGTAACCTATCACCTGTATATGCTTGTACATGCAGACCGTGATATGTCCCATAACACCTCATGATTCCCACTACACTGTGACTTGGGGCAGTATATGTAGGGGTAATGTGTGAGTGGCAAATGAGATTGTGTTGCTCACACAGTCATTATACTGTAGTGTTCAGTTTTCTTACTGGTATGTCACTGTGACTGTGGTGTAATTTTTTTGGGGTATGCACTTTCACACTAGTGTCTGTTTTCCACTAGTGTTACATCCCTGTAGTGCTTTTTATATTTGCTAATGCATGTGTACAGCCCCAGAGCTGGACTTGGGTAGTGTTATGTTCATCTTATTGTAATTTGGACATTGCTCAGTAGCTCAGTGTAGTTTCCCTACTGTTGTGTTATGTCCACCTATTTGTACGATGTGTCTGACCGATATATTTGGTCTGGTCCCCATAACTGCTGTTTATTCCTGGCACATCAGTGGGATGATGTGGGTATTGAGGTCACTAACTAATGAGAAGCAATTGAGTCCTGGAATTGTGATATTTCAGTCAATATATGTTAGGACATACAGTGTTACTACATCAACTTTCTCAGCTTATCTACTATTTTGGATACGTCCCTATTTTCATGTCTTTGTCCCCCCACTTTGTCAGGCCTGGTCCGGATTCATTGCACTAAGGGGTTCGGAGTATACCTCTCCACTGTCAGGATATTCACAGAATCTCTGGATGTTTGGCCCATACTTTTGTTCAGTTCCACAATTTATTTGTATTTGTCTGGTAAATCATGGTGATGATCCAAGGATTTATGTCAGTAAATAATGACATGACATTTCAGTTTCCATCCTCATATCCTTCAGTAATTTCCTGCTGAAATGCACCCTGTTGCTGTAGCAAATGTCTTCATTTCTAACAGGAATATTTGAAATATGTCCCTATATGTGGTCCAACCCCCACTTTTACAGGCTTTGTACAGGTTTCTTGCACTAACAGGTTGAGAGGGATGGTTATGAGGTATAACTGCACTGCATGTTATTTATATACATATATATTTTTTCCATCCTTTACATTTTTTATATGTATACCTATATTATGACTCTACTTTTTCAAATATATGTTTCATCATATATATATATATATATACATACATGTGTATGTATGTGTATATATATATATATATATATATATATATATATATATATATATATATACATACATGTGTATGTATGTGTATATATATATATATATATATATATATATATATATATATATATATATATATATATATACACACATATATATATATATATATATATATATATATATATATATATATATATATATATATATATATATAATATGTATGTGTGTGTACGTCTATATACAATACATGACTGGTTCCACAAAGTTTTGCCGTAATGTTGTATGCCTCTATTGCATGATATGTCTGGAAAAGCAACATTAAATCCTACTGCTCAGATGGTGTAATGGTATATTCCTCTGACTATAGTGTTCACGATCTAGTGTTCAGGAACATGCATTTGACACTTCTGATATGTTTGTTAAAGCATTGCCACTACTCACAGCTCAGATTGTGTCGTGGCATTTTGCTGTGAGTTTAGAGGGCAGCATCTCGAGTTCGAGACTTGGCAGGGTTGATAATTTTGCTGCTGGGCAAAACAATGTCTGATGGATACAGAGTGATTAAGGCATATTTAAGCATATTATACTTATAATTTAATATTATAAAGTAATATTTATATACATATTATAATTTTACGTTTACCTTCTATGACATCCCCCTATGTGCTTTAATTAAATTATATCCTTGTGTGACTATGCTGTATGGGGCACTTGTGTTTATATGGGGGTTTCATATCTTTTCTACACTGAAATTTCACTTTTCAAACTGCTACACTACACTGCATGACAAAAAAGTTGCTACATAATTTAAGTTTACTAAAAAAATTTTAACACTACTTTCACATAGGACAATAAGTCACGTGTTTTGAGACTCAAACCATGAACACCTGCATGTAAATCTGCAGCTCTAGCCACTACATTACCTCATTTTAAAAATTGAATCTATTTGCATTTAGCTCCTATGGGATGTTTAAGCACAGGCTGGTGAAAAATGTATATGTTCTTATGATATTTTTAGGTTATATGGGTGTGTATTGTAGTGTTCTGACAACTACTTGGGACTGCAATTGTGAAATACTGGCATTGATTTGGCTTTCAGACTTCTATCCTTCAGGGACTCCTGCTAACACATATCTTGTTATCTATTAACTTTCTTATTGTGTGAGGGCAATTTTTCAGGTGCGTCTTTAATGAAGTTTTACTCCCCCCATCATTTGTGCATTTGTTAACATGAACTGTTCTGAGGGAATATTGTCACACATTTGCTTTCAGACTTCTACCCTTACATGATTCATGCTGATGCATGACCTGTTCTCTATCAACTTTCTATGTTTGTGGGGTTATGCTTGTGCTTTTTCAGTTTTTGTGTATTTATTCCCATTATTTGTGCATTTTCATACATTTTCTGCTTTAGCAGGTTACTAAACTGTCATACGCCACTTTAGCAATGCTGGGGGTGTGTCACAGAACCTGTAACACACCCCCTGCATTGCTTCCTTATTGCCATTTTTATTTCAGTGTCTGCGGACACTGAAATACTGGCAAATCATGCACATGCAAGGCGTACTGCTGTTCTAATCAGACATGAACCACTCCGTGCAAGAATAGTCTTATTCTTGCATGGAGCTTTGTGAATACAGAGGTTGGTTTGTAGCTTGAACTTTGTTCCTAGATGTCAATGCTGTATTCAGGATTAATTTAAGTCTTCTAAAATATTTCTTACTGAGCTTTATTCACATTTGTTCATGTTTTATTATTGATTCTTCATCGGTTCCCAAATATTTATACACTCCCTCTTGCTCAAGTTTTTTTATATCACATTCTTGTCCCAAACTGATGTTTTCTTGCTGATATAGCTTTTCCTGCTTCATAGGTTGCTGTTGCACATTTATCAAGACCAATTGACATTCTTATATCATCTGAAAAAGTTTTGACTACTTGCAGTTGTGCTTTAAGTTCCTCATCTCATGAGCTATAGTTTTAAATCATCGACAAGGAGAAGATGAGTAGTCTTTATAGTTTGTTGCTTTCTGAGAGACAAATTATAGCCATGACCTAATCTGTTAAGCAGACAGCTTAATGAGTTAAGGGCATGGCTAAAGAGCAGTGGTGACTGGGAATCACCCTGGACTATTCCCCTTTGTGTTTTTATCCCTGGAATAATAATTTGTCCTTTATCGTGGCTTAACAGCAAAGTGGTTTACCACTGTTTCATGGTTACTGTGGTGTAGTTTATCAGTGTAATCTGTATCTTATACATTTTAAGTACTCTTTTATCCATGAATGCAAGATGCTGACAAATTTTTTTTGTAGGCTACCCATGCCATACTTAGATTCTTCCCCCTTTTTACGGTTCTCCACTATGGCTTTATTTAATAACAAATGATCCTGTGTTCCATATGACTTTCTTTTACTATCCTTTTGTTCTATTGCTATAATTGAGTTTCCTTCTAAATGACTATTAATGCTGTTGCCATCAGTTCCAGAGTATAGTTTATACATTGTTGGAAGTAATCTTGCTGGTCTATAGTTTTTAGGGTAGCCTGCAGGTTCACTCTTAAATAGGAGCATTGTTTTTTCCTGTTGTTAGCCAGGCTGGTGTCTGAGGTGTGCATATAAATAGTTCTTACTCATGGCTAAATCTTCATGCAATACTTTTAGCCAAAATTTAGGTATTGCATCTGGGCCTGGGGTTTTCCAGTCTGAGGCTTTTCTTAACTTTGTTTCAATATCTCTGGCTGTTACTTCTCCATTTTCATATCCTGTACATTTGAACTTCTTATTCTTTCTTTTACTTCTTCTATCCATTAAGCATCTTTGTTATGTTCCACAGAATCTTCATAAATATTTCTCCAAAATGTATGTATTTCTTCTTTTTTTGGTGGTCTTTCAATCCCTTTTACCTTATTTCCCAATTCTGTATAAAATTTTGGGTCATCAATAAATTGCTTATTTTGTGTCATCAATAAATTTTGTACTTTTCCTTTATATTTTTCTGTGAATATTCTAAGTTTTTGTGCCTGTGCTGATATTTTTAGTTTATTATTTGTGACAGTGCGTGATAAATTCTAATCTGTTATAATACTGTGCATTGCTTTGATCACATCTATCTTTCAGAGTATTTTTGGTAATCTGTTCTCCCTTCTAAATAACAGTCATCTAAAGCAAACAGTGCAGCAACCATAAAAGTTCAACTAGAAAAGAAAAAGCAGAAAATGCACTGTGTGCAAAATTCCGTCTCTGTGTCTTGGAAATTCACCTCTATTCAATGCTCATAACAGTCCACAACACCTTCAATGAAACCAGGTAGAAGTGAATAAAAGTTTATTGTAATGCCAACAAACAAAGAATGGTTAAGCGCTTTCACTTGAATAAAAGGAGGAAGCTTGTTTTATTCAAGTGAAAGCGCTTAACCATTCTTTGTTGGCATTACAATAAACTTTTATTCACTTCTACCTGGTTTCATTGAAGGTGTTGTGGACTGTTATGAGCATTGAATAGAGGTGAATTTCCAAGACACAGAGACGGAATTTTGCACACAGTGCATTTGCTGCTTTTTCTTTTCTAGTTGAACTTCTAAATAACAGTGGCACTTCTTGTCTTAACTGCTTTATAGTTTTATCTATTGTATACTTCCATGATGGCATTCAATTCCTCCCTGTCCTTTCTCTTACTACCCTGTGTTCTTGTGGTAGGACTTTACCTGCTATTAATTTGGCTGCACGGTAATGTATCCTATTTACTTCTGTTATATCACATGAACCTTTATGGACAGTCCTACTTATTGTGTTCATTTGTTTTATCAAAACTTCTGTCTTTTTGTTTTTATTGACCTTCTGCAGTCTATTTCTTTCATTGATCTTAATATGTCTATCCAACTCTATTAAGTCAAGCAGCTGTTCTCTTAGATTATTTTCTTCTAAACTTAGGGCACATTCTTTATTTGTCATTTCCTGTGGGCATTTTTTTAGAAATTTCCAGAGCTTCTTCCTGTACCACATTCTCTTCAGTTTCACCCTGTGTCATCCATTGCTCTTTCATATGGAAACTCACTGACCTATCACTCCATGACATTGGCTGTGTCAAAGTTGCCACAGTTTCCTGTTTTTTCCCTTGCTGTATAGCTTCAATTTAACCTTTGTACTGGTTTCCTGTTTGAAGCTCCAAATGATCTTCATATGTTAACTGACTTGATGCTTCCTGCTCCACTGGTTTCTCCTTAATTTGGGTGTCCATTGCTCTGTCCTGTTATGTTGTTATCTGAGTTAAAATTTTCTACACTAAATCCTTCACTTTGCAGGTCATCCATAACCTCAATTTCTATTCCTTTAATTTCTCCATTACTAATCCTCTTTTTTTTTTCTTTTTTTACTTTTCCTCTTTTCATCTTTGTTTTCTTTCTTTTCTTTTTTTTTTTTTTTTGTATTGTAAAAGTTTTCATATCTGGATGTCTTTGCCTGTATTTCCCTTCAAATATCTTTGGTGCTGCTCTTTTTGCATTGATTAGTTTTGCTTTCTTCTTTGCATAAATATTGCACATATTAAATCTCTTTTTCTTTCTTATGTCCATATTTCTTCTTAAGATGTCTCTTGCTCCTTTTGTTTCTCCTTGTTTTGGGGACTTGTTGTTCCATCATGCTGTGATATAACCTGTGTTAGACTTACTATTTCCATAACTTTTTTTTTCACGTGAACCTTTATGGACAGTCCACTTCAGCTTCTATTTTTTTAAGTTCTACTTGACTAATCTTCTACTCTACATTCCCTCTTTGTGATTTTTTTTTATTGTGAAATTTTCCATATCTGGATGTCTCTGCCTACATTTCTCTTTGAATATCTTTGGGGCTGCCATTATTGTGTTGATTAATTTGGCTTTCTCCTTTGCATAAATATTGCACCATGTCAGGTCTCTCTCTTTTATCCCATGTCCAGATTTATTTTTTATACCCTTCAATCATCCCTAAATGTTGTTGTTTAAATTTCCTCAGTTGCTTCTTTTTCCAAACAGCTCAAGGTTTCTTGGTCTTTGTATTGTTTTTCATGGATCTGTTGTATTAATTAACATAAAATTTTATTTGAAGCTTCTGACAATTTTTCTTGTGTAAGTATTTTTCTTTCCACTCATTTCTCTTTTAATCTTTTCATATATCTTTTGTCTGGAAATTCTAGGCTTTTTGCATAATAGTAACAATACATTATTTCTTTCTTATCCTCGATAGCCCAGTCTATCATCTGTATGGCTCTTTTTTGGCTTATCAGTTTTTCTGATTTTTGTGGACTGCTACTTCCTTCTACAACAGGGAGGCCATCATCCCCCTGGGCCTGGCCTGGCCCCATTGTAGGAATATTTACATGTCTTGAGGACTCTACTCTGTCATTTTTTTCAATCCTGGTACAAGTGCGCCTACCAGGACAGGGCACTTTTTTATCTTGAGACTTGTGGACAGATTAATCTTCTTTATTTTTTAACCTATTTCTGTTCATGATATATGCTATATAAAATATAGTCTATATATCAGTGTCATCTTGATGAGATTTTGTGAAAAACAGGGTCCACCTCATGAAGGTATTCACAAAGACTTGAGAGTGAAGTCAATTCCAGCAATACTTGTCTCCTTTTGCTCCGTTCGGACCCCATTTTTTTTGTGTGAAATTTTTCCATATCTGTATGCCTTTGCCTATATTTTTCTTGGAATATCATTGTGACTGCCTTTTTTGTGTGAGAAATGAACAGTTGTATTACTTGCTGTATGCATTTTAAACTATCCCTCATATGTTTAGCATTATTAGGCAGAAAAACTATCAAAACACATATTTTGTAAATTTAAAGAACTGAACTTGAAATTTTATGTTCTTCTATGTGTGTGTGTGTGTGTGTGTGTGTGTGTGTGTGTGTGTGTGTGTGTGTGTGTGTGTGTGTGTGTATACACCTGTCCGAACAGAGTGTTATATGCAAAGTATAACATTTAAAGACAGCATTCTGCCAAAGAAACAAGCTGTTCATAACTATAAAAGTGCACAAATCTATTTATAACTTGCAATAGAGGGATGCTTGGCACAATGTGTGAATTCAGGTAGTAATAAATATTTAAACAAACACATTGTAAGCAAGTATAGCAATTAATGAAATGCCTTGAAAATCAGGTGAAATACAGGTAAACAGCATTTATTTTATGTTTTCTCTTTCTAGCCAATGAGTAAATAAATTATAAAAGGCATCAGCAGGGAAGGAGAACAGTTAGGTTTATTGACACTGCTGATAAGCATGAATAAAGCAATCAATAGCACTGGGTGTTTAAATGATTTTATTAATATAATTATAAGGAGATAATTTATAAAGGATGGTAAATAGAACACCACAGTGCATTCAGTATATTACTATAACCAAATGTGACATATATGTTATTATATAAGTTCAGTATTCTGCCTTTGACTTGTTTTATAAGATGTAAGTAAGTATTTCTAAAGGATGTTTTCAATGCAAAATATCACACAAATGCACATCAGACTCAAATCCACATAAGCACTTTCCATATAATTTTATCCCAAGTAAGTATATATACTTCTGATATCATTTTTCCCATATACATATAAGCACTTCTCAAATCAGTAGTCACATTTCTGGATAAACACGTCCTGTACTTTATGTTTTACTTCAGTAATGATTCATAAAAAACAAATCTGTTTTAAGTAAAAAACTGAATGCTGGGTAACATGACCTGTGAATGTACTGTGTGCATTTTCTCTTTTTTATCTATCACATCTGTTTTTCTTATTTTAATTGTGTATTCCTCTGTCCTTTATTTTATCTCCAATTTAAGTTTTTTTATGTATCTAATTTCCTTACTAGCAGCCAAGAGATGTAATTCCCAGGTTAGGGAGTATTCTCTCTCTGCCTCTTCAGGGACAACCTCACAGTACTGGGGTAGTGACACCAGTCCTGCAGGCACCCTGGAATGTGGCAACCTCTCAATCCTCACATAACAGAGGTTTTGGGACTTGGTTGTGAAAATGCTGGAGCAAGTTAGAGACATATGGCTTCAGCTAATTGAGGCCTCTCTTCAGCAGGTAGAAGACTCTCTGGCTCAGTTGGTGCCACCCACCATGGTACAGCAGGCTCCTACTCCGTCAACATCAGGGTCCTCCATGGCAACAACATCTGGAACAGGAAATGCTTGAGACTCTGTGGAATAGAGTATTCTTGCTGGTACCTCTCCTCATCTTCCCTTCTTCCCTTCCTCCTATACCCTCTCACCTATTTTTCATCCAAACTAATCTCTTATATAAAAAATGTGGAACACATAGGGGGTCTATCTCCCACCACAAAGATAGTAAGCCCCCTCTTCTGCCCCTCCAGCGCAACACTCTTGATTGTTCCCATAGCCAGCCTTAGGCATAGGCCAACTAGGTGGCTGCCTAGGGTGCCGATCTAGCAGGGGTGCTTTTCCAGTATTTATTTGGTGTAAGTAGACCAGGTTGGGGGCATTGGTTAGTGTGGTGGGGGGTGCCATGGAGCCCTTTTGCCTAGGGCACCAGTTGACCTAAGGCCGCTCCTGATTGTTCCTGTTGTGTCTCGCCTTTATAATCCTGATTACTGACCTATTTCCATTCTTTCAAGAAAATAACAGGCAGTTATGGCTTTATACTATGTAATGTCTGGGATTGTATGTGGATGGTGTGCGGTGCCATGTGTGGATTTAGGTGTAATGTCAGGTAGGTGAGTGTATTGTAAGGGTTTTGGGTGGGAGTTTGAGTGTATGTGAGTGTGCTGATATGTGTGTGTGTGTGTGTGTGTGTGTGTGTGTGTGTGTGTGTGTGTGTGTGTGTGTGTGTGTGTGTGTGTGTGTGTGTGTGTGAATGTGTGTGTGTGTGTGTGTGTGTGTGTGTGTATATATATATATATATATATATATATATATATATATATATATATATATATAATTTGAATAAACTTAATTAAAAAAAAAGTATATACAATCTGTATAGTTTGCCACTAGCCTTAAGTCTTTTAAGCATGATTGCACACCCCCATGTTGTACTTCTTTTATACTTAATGCTTAACACTAGGTATTTTGCACTTTTTCATAAGTAGACATGTTTTTCAAAATGTCTCTACTTTTCCTTATTCAGTATGAATAACTTGTGATTAGCTTATTTGCATATATGTGTAGCTGCATTATTCATGGACAACCGCTTTGTAGCTTCTAAGCCCCAGACTATGAATGCCACCAAATGTATTTATCTCCACAATATTCAATATAGCAACTTACTGTTATTTATTTTATTTCAGTGTTTACATCTAAGTGAATCATAAAGTGATAAGAATGTCATACATAGTTCATTCTTTTTATTGTTTGATTGCTTAATTAATTACATCAGTCAGTAGCATATTATAAATTAGTAATTAGACATTTATTTATATAAGTTAATAATATATTAATCTTTATTTTTAATACAGTAGTATTAATATAACTTAATTAAACTTTAGAAAAATAAAAGGAGAATGAAGTCACATACTTTATTTTAATACGTTTTAATAAGTTTCTGCAATAATTAATAAACAATAAATGCTGCAGTAGCTTGATAAGTAATCTGTTAGAGTGAAATAGTTTGATAGTTAGAATGGGCTATTTATTTAGTCAGGTAGATAAATGGGAAACAGTGGTATCACTGAGAAAAGGTTACCTGACTGTATATATATTAATTTTAAAACTGAATTAATTTTATTCCTTTAAGAGGTTTTTTTAATTGAAAGGAAAATTTGAATATATTCATTAAATTAATCGTTGATAGAATATGTCTTGAAAATTAAGTATGATGCATGATTTTTGTAGCATGTATTCCAGTTAATTACAACAAATATATATTTGCTAACTATTTAAAATAGGATAAATCTAAAAATCATATCAATTAAAAAATAATGATCTTAATAGCAGCAATAAAAGGCAAGCTCTTGTGAGGTATTAGAATTCAAATAAAGTTGATATTGTTTCCTTCAAGAGACTCAGTTAATAGAAAAAGATATAATGTTACTAAACATTGCAAAACTATGAATAATTAACAGCATTTGCATTTGGGGTACAGCAATTTTGTGGAGAAAATCCTCAAGCCTAATTATCAATAAGCTAAATGATACTAAAATGTTGTGTCATATTATTAATATTAGGTTTAACAACAAGTTATTAGCAAACATTTATTGGTCATTTACCCCAAGAGCAAGTCTTTTAGAATTGGCCTTACAGTGCTGTTGAATGCTCATGTTCCTAAAGAAATTAATCATAAACACTTTCCTGTGTTTTGGAGTGTTCTAGATGTCGCCAGAAAATTATTACAAAAAAGTGGAAATTAGACTCTGTAATTCTGTTTAGAGAATTCTTAGATCTTGCTGCTATTTTATGTAAAAAACAAACTTTTTTAACTGAAAAGTTCAAATAAAAGTAACCATAATAATTGCTGGAACATTTTAGACTTCTTGATATCTAAGTATGACAATGTATATTTAGAAAAACAGCATAATTTACTTATGTGATTCATGTGTTCCATCACTTTATTGAAGTTCTTGATTTTTAATTTAATCTGCCTTTCTCCATAAATATTTTAAATTTGTTCAAAAATTTTCAATAAACATTTACTTGGAAAAATAAGCACAACATGTTACCTAAATCAGATTGTAGCAACAACAGTTAAAATGGAACTAATCTTTACAATCATTTATATCTGTCTATCTATCCAGCTATCTATCTGTGTAGGTTAATATGTTCATAGGTAAGTCCTGGGCTAGCTGCCTTTGTGGGCTATTTTAAGCTGAGCCAAATTCCCTTTCTGTGCTTGAAATAACCTATCAAATTTGGGTATAGCTTGGCCTTACCCACACTAAAGTTTATAATTATATATCACCTTTAATAAGAATAACTGGGATCGTGCCATTAATAATTTCAAGGGAGCCATTCATGGGAAAAGGCATTTAGGAGCCTCTTCTGTCAATTAGTAGAATAAGGGCAGAATAGCTGTAGTTGTTCTCCATTTGCTTGTTACAAAACCTGCCTGGAAGCTGACATTGAACAGTTTTGTAAGGTGTGTGGCAAAACCGTTCTTCATGCTATTTAAGATGCATCCAGAGATAAGGTCAGGATCTATCAATCCAGTATTTTTAGCTATCTATATCTATATCTATATTTATATATGCCTATATCTATATCTCACTCTATAGATATAGATATAGATATCGATATAGATATAGCTATAGATATAGATGTGTGTGTGTGTGTGTGTGTGTGTGTGTGTGTGTGTGTGTGTGTGTGTGTGTGTGTGTGTGTGTGTGTCTGTATACACACACACACACACACACACACACACACACACACACACACACACACACACATATATATATATGTTTAGATTCACTTCATAATCTCGAAAGACTGAAATCTCGAATTTCAGTTTTTCGAGGCAATGAAATTGAATCCACGCAACACTGAAAGCTCAAAACTGTGAAATTATAACACCGAAAACACAGCAAACACCGGACCACACATATACCACAACACACACACCACAAAATAAACAAACAAAACAACATACATCCACAAACCTACATCACAAATAAGCAGCAGTGTGGCAAGCCCCACTGCACCCCCCGTGTGGGGGGCTGTGCACCCCACACCCCCCCTACTTATATATACTAACTCCAAGATCGCACAAACAGAAAACAAAAGTAAACTCACACAGACACATTCTAGAGTCCCTCACACACACTCACACACACACACACACACACACACACACACACACACACACACACACACACACACATATCAGCACACTCACATGCACTCAACCTACCACCCAAAACCCTTACAATACACACACCTACCTGACATTGCACCTAAATCCACACACGGCACTGCACACCATCCACATACAATCCCAGACATTATGTAGCGTAAAGCCATAACTGCGAATTTGAGATGTTCGAATTCGCGATTATGCACTTTCGCTATTTTAAAGTTTCGACTTTATAGTCTCAGGATACTGAAATTCAACATATCAGTATTTCAAGATTATAAAGTGTTTATATATATATATATATATATATATATATATATATATGTGTGTGTGTGTGTGTGTGTGTGTGTGTGTGTGTGTGTGTGTGTGTGCTGTGTGTATATATATATATATATATATATATATATATATATATATATATATGTGTGTGTGTGTGTGTATGTGTGTGTGTGTGTGTGTGTGTGTGTGTGTGTGTGTGTGTGTGTGTGTGTGTGTGTGTGTGTGTGTGTGTGTGTGTGTGTGTGTGTGTGTGTGTGTGTGTGTGTATGGGAGCACTTTATAATCTCAAAATTCTGAAATACTGAATTTCAGAATGTTAGAAAAATATATATCTAAACATATATGAAGTGCTAGTTTAGAAGCAAATAGTATGTAATGCATTTTATTCTATTTTACAATATGGCAGTAGAAATGATCTTGCATGTAATTGCCTGAAGCTTAGCTGCAGTGTGATTGAACTCTGACCCTGGCAGTAACCGGTTCAGCAGGCTTATGTCTTTCAGCATTAATTATCTGCTAGGTTAGAGAGAAATAAATATGTATGCATGTATATCTTTCTTCCTTCCACCGAGGAGGATGGCCTTGTGAGCTCTATCAAAGATAGAGTACAGCTGCTTACCAGAGAAACAAAGGAACGTATTAAGAAATGAACTGACTATTGTATTCAAGCAGGCCTGGAACCTTGAAAGAACAACATTTACAGAAAGACATTGTAATTGACCAGGTGCCTTGCAAGGCTGTGTTATTCTCATGGGAAAGTTTTTAAAAAGCATTACCTCAGCACCTTCTTATGAATGGAATATTGTGGACTATAGTGATGTAAATGCCCTGTGACTGACCACGTCAGTAAGGTGGGCAAAAGCTGATTGTAAATGCTATAAAAACAAAGTTATTTCCTGTATAGAGCCAGACAAAACTCTATACTTGTTTTGTATAGTTTTTTGCCTCCTGGTGTACACTAGTAAAACATTTTGAACTTGAGCTTCCTGTGTTATTGACTGTCATTTTGAAAAGCCTAATGATTTTTACAGTCTGATTTTAACAATTTATTTGACATTTTGGTCCTTCGGACTGGAATTCCCTTGGTAAGCTACAGGTCAGAGTGCATGGGTGGTAATAAATCTGCGCAGGAGAAGCTGCCAAAATGGTTCTTCTTAAAGTGAAAAGACCTCCGACTGAATTGTTGTGTGTAAAGAGGCTGTCCACTTTCTGATCTGTGGCTGAAGAGCGGAAAACTGGACCCCAAGAAGAAAAATATGCAGTCATAAACGGGAGGCTCAGGTAAGAAGAATTTCCCTCTTTGTCTTTGTTTTAGATCAGGGACCAGGTTACAGTGTACTGTTGTTAAGATTTGTGATAGCAGATCGAGAACGAATTGAAGTACTGTATATTTGGTCATAGATCAGGGGAAAAACAGAGCAAAGTAAACAGCCATTCTAGACACTACTGTGGATACAGGGAAGAAGATACCACGTGGTACAAGAGAAGGATTATGTAACAGTCTTTTTTAAGACATGGGAAATCAGTGCACTGAGAGATCACGAGATCCGCCCCTAATGGATAATGTGAAATACATGCAATTACAGCATGCTGATATGTTAGGTATTATACAAAATGTGTTAACAAATATGAATTTGATGGTAAACTAGATAAACTTTCACTAGTTAAACTCCTTAAACAGCTTAAATCTGATGCAGGAGGTCAGGCAAAAAAGCAGTACCAACTAGGCATACCTCAAGCACACAGGTGGATTGAGGAAGCAAATTGTAGAAAAACAGAAGCTTAGAAATTCAAAAACATTTTTTAGACAACATAGTGAAAGGTCTGACAGACAGAATCTCTGAGAAATGGAAACTTAAAGCAGACTGAACTTGCATTAATCAATGCATACAACAGGAAAATGAGACAATAGATGGATATTATGCTAGATTATTAGAATGCTTTAAACAACAATTAAAAAATACATTTTTAAAAGGTTGCATTGCCTCTATCAGTAGCTTTATTACAAAGCATATGATAGATCACCGAACAAGCAGGCTGCAAGCCTTACTTGAGTATGCTAGACATGCTGAAAGGCACTTTAATAGTGAAAAGGAAAAAAAGGCACAAGTCTTCACTGCTGAAGACGGAGCTGAAGTATTTGTATTACAGTCAGGTAAAAAGGGCATCTAGCTATGGACTGTAAACAAAATAAGAAAGCAATGACAGAAGATAAAGGAGATGAGGACTGACTATATGATAGTGATAACAATCAAAAATCATCAGGAAAGGTTAATAAACAAAAAGAAAATGTGAATGTAGTAGAGGAAATACAGGAAGTACAAACAGATGTAGAGGATAAAAATGGAAATGAAATTTTAGATTTAGCATTGTTGAGCCTGGAGCTCTACCTAGCAGATACAAAACCAGAAGTGACACTTCTGGTGGAGGGAAGGGAAGTCAAATTCCTGTGTGACTCAGGAGCGTCACGGACTTTGATACACCCCTCCAAGTTACCAGAACATTCTGAATCACCTGATTATATATTAGTAAAAGCAGCAAATGGACAACTATACAGGGAACCACTCTCCCATAATATAGCAATAACTGACCCTGTTTCAGGTATGACTCAGAAAAGTAAAATTGTAGTTTCTGCAAAATATCCAGTAAACTTACTGGGAAGAGACCTTGTGCAGATATTTGGCATAGCAGTAGTTCCCACCATGCAGGGTATGGAGGCACAAAGACAAATGGATGCTTTTGTGGTGTGATCAGAGGGTGAAGCCTATTATTGGTACAGCCAGGACCTAGTTACTGGTCCAGGGGCAGTAACCAAAGAACTGATGAATGTAACCATCAGTAAGGTACCCTCCCTTGACACTGATCAGCAGCATTTGTTACATTGTACTCTATACTACTGTAGCACACCAGGACCTGATAAGGAATATGAGCAAGAATTGTTCAAAAATCCTGCTGACAGATTAATATTACGAACTTTATATTGGGATACTGAGGAAAACAGTGTAGTAAGCTGTTCATTACCTCAGGAATTCATGAAATTGTATAAGTCCAATAGACTGCCACATGTCAGCTTGACAAAAAACAAAAGTGTTAAATGGGCAGACTTAGAAAAAAAGGTAACAAAATGGGAAAACAGACTGATTTAGAACTGTCAGGACAAGGGATACAAAAACAAAAACTGAATTGGTTGACACAGACACATACAGCTGTACACTTGCAATCTAGTGAGGACAGCTGATTAGCATTTTTATTAAAAGAAAAAGAAGAGGCCTTGTGTAAAATTCCAACAACTCTGTGGTCAACAGGCAAGTTAGATGTAGGGCTTATTCAAACAGCAGGACCAGTTACAATTACCCCAAAGTCAGCTTTTAGACCACAGAAAAGACAATACCTTTTGAGAAAGGATGCAGAAGTAGGAATTAAGCCTATAATAGCAGCATTACTCAAAAAAGGAGTACTGGTAGAATCTCCTGATTCACCATGTGATACACCCCTATTTCCTGTTAAAAAAAAGCAAATGGGGAATGGCAGATGGTACAAGATTTATAAGCTGTAAATAATGCAGTAATACCTAGAGCACCTACGGTGCCAGACCCACATACTTTGTTGAATGATTTAAAACCGCAACAGAAGTATTTCTCTGTGGTAAATATTAGCAATGCTTTCTTTTCAATACCTATACATCCTGATAGTCAATATTGGTTTGCATTTACATTTCAGGGTAAAAGGTATACATATACTCGACTACCACAGGGATATTGTGAGAGCCCAATAATATTTGCACAAAAAATGGCTAGCAACCTGGCAGGGTTTACCCCACCGGAAGGTAGTCAAATTCTACTTTATGTAAATGACATCTTGCTAGCAGCACCCAGCAGCAGTGCAGGGTGGATACAGTAGCATTATTAAAATTTTTAGCAATACAAGGACACAAAGTAAACAAAAGTAAGTTACAACTTTGGAAAAAACAGGTTAGATACCTGGGATATGTGATATCCAATAAAGGTAGAATACTAGATAAAGGAAATAAGAGAAAAAAAAAAAAACAGCAATTTTGCAAGCACCCAAACCAACAACTAAGAAAGAAATAATGTCTTTCTTAGGTACAACTAATTTTTGTTGGAGCTGGGTACCAAATTATTTTACAATGGAGAACAGAAGCAGAAATGGCTTTCTGCAGGTTGAAGCAGTTAATAGCTTCTTCATTAGTTTTAGGACTTCCAAATTATCACAAACGGTTCTTTCAGACCGTAGATTGTAAGCAAGGGTACATGACATCAGTATTAAAGCAACAACATGGGGATAAGCAATGCCCCATAGCTTACTATTCATCACAGTTAGACCCAGTGGTGCAATCTTTGCCTCACTGTGTACAAGCAGTAGTTGCAGCAGCAATGGCAGTGCAGGCTTCAGCCTCAGTGGTGTTATTCCACCCTCTCACATTGAGAATGCCTCATGCAGTTGCAATAATTCTGCTACAAAAAAAAAAAAAAAAATGGCATACCTTTCTCCTGCTAGACATCTTTCATGTATAACTATACTGCTGAGCCAACCTCATATGACAATTGAACGATGTATGACATTACTTCCAACTCCTGCGGTGGGCACACCACACAGCTGCCTGCAGGAAATTGAACAGTTAGCTTTACCTAGACAAGATCTTACAGATATGCCCTTGAATGATGCTGAGGTGACATATTACGTGGATGACTCATGCAGAAGGGGTCCTACAGGGAAGAATCTGGTGAGGTATGCAGTAGTTAAAGACACTGAAATTTTAAAAGCACAAACTTTGCCACACAACTTGTCTGCTCAAGCAGCAAAACTGGTAGCTTTGACAAGAGCATGTACTTTAGCAAAAGACAAAAAAGTGAACATATATACTGATAGTCAGTATGCTTTTTCTACAGTACATGTGTTTGCACAACAATGAAAAAAATAGAGGAATTATTACATCCAGTGGAAAACCTATTAATCATGCGCAATTTATTTTGGAGCTATTCAAATCTATTCAGTTACCTACCAAAGCAGCTATTTGTAAATGTGTAGCTCATACAAAACAACAGGATAAGATTTCAAAAGGTAATGCACGAGTTGATGCAGCTGCAAAGCAAGCAGCCTCAGACTCAGAAACTTTATTTTTGAATGAGGAATTACAACCCTCTGAGATTTTAGATTTAGACATGTTAAAAACAATGCAAATGCTTACTACAAAAGCAGAAAAACAAAAATGGGTAAAACAAGGTGCAATTTTTGAGAATGGACTGTACATTTCCAAAGGAAAAAAACAATATTGTCGTCTAATTTATTTAGATATGCAGCTTTGTTGAGCCATGGGCAGAGCCATGTCTCAACAGGGGGGATGGTACAGTTAGTAAATAGAATATTCCAAACATATGGATACATAAATTATACAACAAAATTTTGTGCAGCTTGTCATACTTGTAACAAGCACCATGCACAAGGAGCATTTAAAAACAAGCAAGGAAGTTTTCCTATACCACCATACCCATTCCACACTATTTGTATGGATTTCTTAGAATTAAATAAATGTAAAGGGTTTGACTCCCTCTAAAATGTTTTTGGGAGAGCATATTATGTGCCTCAGTGGAAAGCTCTCATGCCTGCAGAGCAGGAGGCTGACAGTTCATTAGCTAATTATATAAAGAAACTGTTAATGAATAAATCTGTTTTGCAGTTTAACTCTTTTTCAGATGAAAGACAGAACAAACCGGTAAAGAACTTTCAGTTTGATAAGAACTTTGTGACTGATACACAAGGGCAAAATGGCCAAGAGTAAAGCAAATGGAAAAGCAGAGCAACCCCAGAACTATTGCATAATTATTTTGTTGGCTGTGCATTTGTTGACTATAAGTGTGACAATTTTTCTCTTATTGTGGGTTTTTCCTGCACTCAACCACACGAGTGAAAGTGAGAAGACGTGATGAACTGTTTATAGACTGGCATCCAAACTTTAACACATACCTGGCCATGAAACGTGTGTATGCAGAGACTATGAACATTTCAAATTGCTGGGTTTGTACAGCTATACCAACAGCATATGGAGGACTGTTAATGTCCGCTGTCCCTCTGGGGATAAATGAGACTTGGGAAAATTTGTTTTTGATACAGGAACTGTGAGATCACAGGACAAAATAGCTTTATTTTTACCTGTCACACAAAAAAGGAGTTGTATGTTTCTACAAAAGTGATACCCTCCAGGTGGGCTGGAGTAATTGTAATATAACAATGTCTTATAAATGTTACATTAAAGTCAGAAGTGGGGGTACTGTTTGTAATACTATGATTCATATTTGAGTTCAATGAAAACTACATTAAATGCAGTATGTGACAATCCAGTCTTAACTAAACAATTGTCTATTAAAGATAGGAAAATGTTTCATGCAGGGATAACACGTAATAGTACCAAAGTAATGATTTTATTTGTGGGAAAAAGGCATATGAATGGTTACCTGAGAATTGGTCCGGCAGTTGTTTTTTGGGTTATCTGGTTCCAGCAATAAGACATACTGCAGAATTACCTTTGGGTAAGATACGAAATGTAAGGGAAACAGCTCGAAAATCTGAAGGTCCAGTTAAGAAACCTGTGAATCCAGTTGGGAAGATCGAAGCTGGTTGGAAAGACTATAATTCAGCAAGTATCAGCAATGACTAAACCAGGCCCAAACCCACTGACGGACTTTTTCCAGAATCTGTTTGGGGGGTGGGGTTCCATCCTATTGAACATTTTAATTGCTATTTGTGTGGGTAAACTCCTAATGGGAGCATGTGTTTACTGTGGAATTTCCTGCATGAAAAGATTAATCAAAGATTTTGTTGATATATCTGTTACCGAAACTTTTTACCAAGATTTTGAAATTGAAAGATTGATTTCAGATGATGCTTTTTCTGAAGTATAGATTAAATGACTTGCCTAGTTAAAAGTCCTTAAAGGAAAAGGCTAGGAAACAAAATAATATTGTTTATGTTTCTGAATAGAATAAAAAGAATTAAAAGGAGGGAGAATGTTAGAAAAATATATATCTAAACATATATGAAGTGCTAGTTTAGAAGCAAATAGTATGTAATGCATTTTATTCTATTTTACAATATGGCAGTAGAAATGATCTTGCATGTAATTGCCTGAATCTTAGCTGTAGTGTGATTGAACTCTGACCCTGGCAGTAACCGGTTCAGCAGGCTTATGTCTTTCAGCATTAATTATCTGCTGGGTTAGAGAGAAATAAATATGTATGCATGTGGTTCTACCTGACTTCGTCGACAGCGCAGAAGACCGACAGCGGAATTCGGAGCTCCAGAAGACCGAAAACGAAGAAGACCGACGGGAATCGCGAGTGGCAGAACATCGACAATGCAGAAGACCGACACGACGGATGACAACACCAACGCCGAGGATGCCGACATGGGGAAAGGCTGTGTGAGTATGCGGTAGTGACGGACGTTAGGGTGCGAGGCAGGTAAGTGTGGAGATTGACGGTCTGTGGGGATAGGGGTGGGTTAAGTGAGTTAGGGTTAGGGAGCGATAGGGGTGGGTTAAGTGAGTTAGGGTTAGGGAGCGATAGGGGTGGGTTAAGTGAGTTAGGGTTAGGGAGCGATAGGGTGGGTTAAGTGAGTTAGGGTTAGGAGCGATAGGCGGTTAAGTGAGTTAGGGTTAGGAGCGGGTAGGTAAGTGTGCGATAGTGACGGACCTTAGGGTTAGGGTAAGGTTTAGTGTGGGCTTGTAAGGATTTTGGTGTGCTTGTGTTGTGTGTGTGGTTTGTGGAATGGGGATGTGTTTTGTTTTTAATAATTGTTATTGTGGTGTGTGCAGTGTATGGGGTTTCGTGTTTGTGTACCGTCGGTTATTTCGTTGTCGGTTATGTGTGGTTTCGTGTTTATGGACTGTCGAATATGTGGTGTCGGTGATGTGGTTGTCGGTGTTGTGTGGTTTCGGCTATGTCAGGTAGAACCATGCATGTATATCTTTCTTCCTTCCACCGAGGAGGATGGCCTTGTGAGCTCTATCGAAGATAGAGTACAGCTGCTTACCAGAGAAACAAAGGAACATATTAAGAAATGAACTGACTATTGTATTCAAGCAGGCCTGGAACCTTGAAAGAACAACATTTACAGAAAGACATTGTAATTGACCAGGTGCCTTGCAAGGCTGTGTTATTCTCATGGGAAAGTTTTTAAAAAGCATTACCTCAGCACCTTCTTATGAATGGAATATTGTGGACTATAGTGATGTAAATGCCCTGTGACTGACCACGTCAGTAAGGTGGGCAAAAGCTGATTGTAAATGCTATAAAAACAAAGTTATTTCCTGTATAGAGCCAGACAAAACTCTATACTTGTTTTGTATAGTTTTTTGCCTCCTGGTGTACACTAGTAAAACGTTTTGAACTTGAGCTTCCTGTGTTATTGACTGTCATTTTGAAAAGCCTAATGATTTTTACAGTCTGATTTTAACAATTTATTTGACACAGAATCTCGAGATCATAAAGCCGAAAGTTCTAAATGCAGAAATCCCAGAAGTGCGAATTTCAAAATTCCGATGTTCGGAGATGTTGAAGTAGTGCTTCTGGTGTTGTGGTGTTTGAATGGAAGTTCAGGTAAGTATGTATGTTTAAGGGTGTTGGTTAGGGGCTTTGTTGTATGTCAATGTGTGTTGTGACTGTGATGTGTGTGCACAAGGGAATGTAGGTGTGTGGTGGTGTTTCTGTGTATTTGTCTGTGTAGTGCGACCCTGGATTTAGTATATTTAAGTAGGGGGGTCCCCCACATGGGGGTGCAGGGGGGCTTGTATGTAGTGTAGGTTTTTCTTTTGTGTGTGTTTGGGGGTGTGTGTGTTTTTGCGTGTGTGTGTGTGTGTGTGTGTGTGTGTGTGTGTGTGTGTGTGTGTGTGTGTGTGTCTGGTTAGTGTCTGATTTGCAATTTAAAAATTCGTGCTTTTGGGATTTTGGTATTTAGAGCTTTCGGCTTTATGGTCTTGAAATTCTGAGATTTAGTATTTCAGGATTTCGGGATTTTATATATATATATATATATATATATATATATATATATTATATATATATATACATATATATATATATATATATATATATATATATATATATATATATATATATACATATATATATATAGTCCATGTGCAAGTTCAGTTACTTTATTTACCATTCTTGCTTACCATTCCTGCTAATGAGAGGTACACTTACAGAGGCTGCGTCAGAGAGAATAGTGTTACTGAGAAGGTTTCATGTATGTTTACTGACTTAGGAGAGAATCATGGTGCTCACTTTAGTTATTGTGTAAGTCATATCAAATGTATAGCATGTAGAAATACAGGAAAAAGTCAAGGTCATGTCAAAATGTATTCAATTCATGGTAAAAAGGGATTACTATGGAGTAATTGACACAAAAGTGGAAATGACAAAGTGTTGCCTTTCAAACATTTGTTTGTCACCTCATATGTATATTACCATTTCTTTAAAGTTCCCATTCTGAAAGACTTGTACTATGACATGAGAAATGACAACTGTTTAATAAAATGGGTATACATGTAGATATCAGAAGTACAAAGGTGAGTATGTGTGCTTCACTTACTTTACATTACTTTGTCATTGTTCATGTGGTAAACACTTTTAATCGTGTCAGTGTTTGATGATAATACCATAGTGCAGGTTTCAAATCTAAAGATGGTGATGTCTGTGTGAAACTATGGATCCTTACTTTCAACACTTTATTTGTATAAAGACAGTTTCATGACGCATTTTTACGGGGTGTTATCCCTTGCACAATGCTTGGATTACATCATGGGGCTTTGCAGTGGTGGTCATCTCTAAATGACAGTTCAGTTCCTTTGGCAAAAATTATTTTATTTTGCATGTACAAAAACTTAGCCTTCAGCCATGAAATGAGACTATTGGTAGTATGCCTTAGTCTCGACTCTGGACAGTACTGCATGTAGAAAATACACCCATTATGCAACCTTCTCAGTGACTCAACATGTTAATGAAGTATGTTCTGCAGAGCAGCACAAGCAGTGCAGAGCTTGAGTCTACATTGATTGTTTGCATTTGTGGTCAGAATAAAGTTTATTTTCTTTGTTCTGTATTTGGACCTGCACTAAATGTACAATTTGAAATTGAATGTCACAGTATAATGGAGGCTAAACAAATTAACTGTGACCAGTGTCAACCGCAGTAATAATAGCATTGATTATTGTAAAGTTAAAGCACACTTGCACTGCATGAAATTACACATAGTTCTAGTGCAAACGTATGAGGCAGTACAATTTGCAACACAATGGGTTAGGGACATACAAAGAGATAAGCAACACTGGTTGAAATATACGGATGAACATGGCTTCAGCATAATAGTAGTTTGTATCACCCTACATGTATATTGTATTGATGTTTATTCCTCCATATGTATTATAATAAATGCATCATGTGGTTAATGAAAACAAGAGGTCATCACACAAACTAAGTATTTCAAAAGTGTTTCTTTTTCTTTGTGTGACAGTTAGCATGGAACACTGTCAGTATATAGAAATGACTCTAAAGAAATGGCATCTCACAAAATAAATAAATAAATAATAATCATGCACTAAGACTTTGGCCTTGCCACATGTCAGTAAGCACCGGATACATAACAAAACATTAATGCAATGGAAACTTTCCCACAGGAATATAAATTTGCATCAACTTATTAATTTAACAGAGGAACAAAGTGCAGCAGTTACAGGGTCATCAGAATTAGTTCTATAATCCAGTCATTTTCATAACTGCATGCCTCAACTTTCACCTTGGGAATGTCAGATCTCCTTTGATATTAATAGTTAATCTGAAGAATAAAAAAGACTAGAGTCCTTTTTTGCCATTCTAATTCTAAGGTGCCATCACTCATAGTTTGTGACATTTTATGTGTTAAAAAGGTGTTCTGTACTACTCAAAGTACATTTACATAAGAATAACACTGAATGACAAGAATATCATTCAGATTTTCATGCCATACTTGAGAGTAACAATTTTTTGAGTTATTATTGCTATGAGCCATCCAAGAAAACATGGTCAGAGGTGCCAATGGATCATATGAAATGTTACTGAGATATTAACATTAACCAGGAGCTGATGGAGTCACTGTGGATATTGTGTAAGTACACCGATCAGCATACATAGCCAGGTCTTATTGCCATGTTAGTCACCTAATGTGTGCATTGAGCTTATCATACCACATTTTACTCTAGTCTGTTTCTGCCAAGATTGTCTTTTGTTGTGCACAAGCTGGTACACAAGCCATCTGAATTGGGCTAACTCTCTGACATATCTCTTGATATTTTTGAGAAGGCATAGTAGGCTATTCTGAGGGTAGTGTTCCATTTGGAGCAAAAGATAGTGCCAGAAGGAATCCAAGATTTTTTTGGACTCCTTGTTAAATGTTACAGCTTACAGCTGCTGCATGGAGATTATATCAGATCACAGTCCAAGGCTGAGTCTCAGAATAGCTCGGCCAAGGTTGTTACCAGTGCATCTCGTGTCCCATGAATGGATGAAGTGCCATCACCATTACAATGAAATGAAAAGGTGCAAGCAGGACCTCCTCAGCTGATGGGAAAAAATATTTTAGGACCCGACATTCACCTGAGTTCAATAGGTACAGGCAGCTGTTACTAAGAGATACATTATGAAACTTGCCAACAAGAAAGCTGTTTATTAATTTATTTTTTAGTGTTCTTTGCAGCTTCTGCAGAGAGTGAAGGAAATATGGAGGCATATAAAGAGAGACTACAATGCTACAGACATGTATGGGGTAAGTATGTCTCAGATATGACTGCTAGGAATTTCATAATAGCAATAATTTGGAAATCATTTTGTAATTTCTATGAATATCAGTCCCTAGGTGCTGCACACTCTACATATGCAAACCATTACATATCTGTCTTGAATGTGTCTATGTAATAAGATCAGAAGTTCAAAAGACTGAAAAACCAAAATATCAAAAACTCAAAATACTGAAAATGTGAATTTGCCCTTTTCCACTGTTGTGCAAACTTAGAGTTGGTATATATAATTAGCAAAGGGTGTGGGGGTAAAGGGGGGGTTGCCTCCCTACAATAAAAATGTTTTAAATAATTTGAGTTTTCGAAATTTTGGGTTTTCAGCCTTTTGAATTTTCAATCTTATGACCTAGACCACTGCTCAACTAACTATTGCAGCGTTGCATTAGCCAACATTTCCATCAATAGAGATATTTGTTAGTTGAAATTCACACAGCAGCAGTTAATATGTGTTTCTTAGAAGTTTATTATTCTTCAGTCATTAACTTTGTGTAAAAATTAAATCACTTCATATGCACATTTTCTGAGTTATAATGCATAAAACATATATGTAATAGTCATGGTAATTGCATAATGTTGATAACATTTATGAGATTACTGTGCACTTTAACATACATGTATGAATTCGCTTTCATATGTTTTTGTGTTCAATCAAAATAGTTGTATGGGAATATGCATGGAATGGAATACATGGCTCATGTAGTGGCACTACTTCCACTCCTCCATCAGTGGATGAGGAGTCCACATCCAGATGTGGTAGGTCACAGAGTTGTGAATCTGGGCATAGTCATGAGGAAAGCTTTTCCAGCAGACATCTCTCATGTACAAGTAACACAAACACAGATGAACACTTGGCACATCCAGTGATGATAACAATGAACTGACACCTCTACTATGCTCAGCTCACACCTGTCTGGCATGCCAGGATGTAGAGCTAACACAGAGCTTGACTGTGTTCATATAGACACTCACACACACATTTCACATCAAGTACCCATACAGATACCAACACATAACAGGTACATGAGGCATTCATGAGGCTTGCATGTCATCCTGTCTCAATGACCATTTGATAATTGGCTACATTTTTGCTTGTCTTCTGATTCACATACACTCTCTACTTTGGTGTCAGCCTTGCAATCCTGCCCTCCCAAGCCACACACTGTGTGAATAATGATAACTGTGCCATCACTTTCTTTCTGTCTTTTGGATTCAGGGATACATTGACATGTCTGATGCACAGGAAAATAACTAACTGAGTGCTTATTTCTCCACTTATGACAATGTAGGGATAATTAGACTTTGGACTACTTTTTCTGTTCTGGGTATTTTAGATGCATGAGACATGTTAGCTGATAAACAGCATAAATCTTTCTATATGTCAGTTCTGTCACATATTGCTGTCATTGCTGCACAACTCACACATGTTCTACTAAGGTACAGTAACAGCATGCAAGTATGTGTCATTCCTTCTTGTTCTTACACATTTATTTTATTGTTCACATTCAACACTTACTTTGACAGTCCTCCAGTTACAACTGTTGTAATTCGGGGTAGACTCTGTCTAATGCTAGCAGTACACAGCCATTACATGGAAAAATAAAGACTGTGAGCATTGCCTAGCAATAATTTTACTGTATGTATGTGCATAGGATGAAGGTTGTACCCCTTAGGTGGTCAGCATGTGTGATATCCATTGCCTCTTGGCCAGGGCAAGGGTATGTGATGCACATCTACATCTATGTACATCCACAGCTACTATGTGCCCCTCTGACTCCTCACCTGTGTGTGGCTGTGCTGACCTTGCCAATGGTGGTGGAATGTGTGCTTCTTCCCCTTTGTGTTTCTGTTGCAGCTCTTCTTTCAGGATGTTACTGTGTAGGACAGCACAGACTATCATACTGCAGGGCCCCACTTGATGTACCTAGGCAACAAAAATGTGACTTCAGCAGCCCGAATACATGCTCTATGATATTTATGCTTTGAGTGTGTGCCTCATTATATAATTCCTTCGTGAGTGCATGTGCATTTTTGATGGGTGTCATCAGCCATGAACTGAGTGCATAACCGGCATCCCACAGTAAATAGCCTTGTGAGATATCACCCCTGGAAAAACTCTGATAGAGCTGTGAGTTGTGCCATACATATGGGAGCCATGGTAACTGCTGGGATTGTTAGCACAGACATTCAGTATGATTTCTTTAGCATTACATATGATCTGGCAGTTAATGGAGTGGAAAAAATTTTCAGTTTATGTAGACCCTTCTCTTTTCTCCAGGTGGTGCTTTGATCTCAGTGTGCATGCAGTCTCGGCACCCAATACTTCAGGGAAGCATGCTGTGAGGTAGAAATCCTGCATAGTTGTAGCCCTGTTCTCAGGGCTATGGTTAAAATCTTTATAATCACTGGCATACTGTAGCATAGCATTCAGAAAATGATGTAGGATCCTGGATGCTGATGCCTCTGACACCCCAAGCATGTTCTCTGTTGGTCTCTGGAAGTTCCCTGCAGCTAAAATTTTAAGTGAACATACATTGGCCTCTACAGGTTTTGGTTCCCCTTGGTCTTCCCTTGCTCTCAGTTGAGGACAACAAAAGTTGCAGAGTTGCTGGAGTGAGTATCTATCCACCCTGTAGAATTCTACTATTTCCACCTCATGCAGAACATGAAAAGATAAATGGGGTCTAAATACCCTTCTCCTTCTTTCCCGAGGTCTGTCACCAGCAACATAGACTTTAGCCTGTTGCACATACACATGCAGAAGAGCAGCAACAGCCCCCAGCATTCTTTACCTCTAGTGTAGTTTTCCTGGCTGTATTCAAATATGTTTTAGAATTCAAGGCAAAAACCTACAACTACTGTATATGATTGCTTTATAGATTATTGAATAGCTACACCATTTTGGATGGTTGATTAGCATACAGTTCAGCTGCTTATGCTGTAACTAGCATGCTATGATATTTACCATGTTTTCACGGCTCTACACATCATGTGGAGCCATTTATTGAATACAAATTAGTGTAATCTGTTTTACCGAACCATGCAGAATTTATTGAATCCTGTCCATGGTTTTGGAAACATTGGTGTTGTGAAACAGTGACAATATTTAATCTTTCCGCTGGATTTGTATACATGAAAGTAATTTTAAAATATATAGATACAGAAGTAGTTAAGTTTACACTAAAATTCTGGAGCTTGATAAAGAATGAATATAATACAGTTCTTCACTGCAGTACATTTTGAAATATCAAAGATGAAACTGTTCACTTAAATCATATGAAATTTAGTGTTTTTGTGTGTGTGTGTGTGTGTGTGTGTGTGTGTGTGTGTGTGTGTGTGTGTGTGTGTGTGTGCGTGTGTGTCTGTGTTTGTGCCTGTGTGTGTGTTTGTGTATGTGTGTGGTATATATATATATATATATATATATATATATATATATGGTTTACTATCATTATGTCGAGCGCACATTGCTCAACACTGCAAATGTGAACACTGATCTGTGACTGCTGAAAATGCCGAATGGAGTTGTTGCGAATCGCAAAATCCCGCCCCTTTTTGACCCAAGTTAGCACTTGTTTTGGGGTGTAGAGTGGTTGGAAATGTCAAATTCTGTGTTTTTGTGACATTTTGATCATTTGGCATTACGGAATTCACTGATTGGTGTCACTCATATGCAGTGTCGAGCAATGTGCGCTCGACATAATGATAGTAAACCTATATATATATATATATATATATATATATATATATATATATATATATATATATATATATATATATATATACATATATATATATATATATATATATATATATATATATATATCATGATCTTCCACCTATCCAGTGCCTCACCATTCTCAATAACATCCTCCAACAATACCCTTATCACACCAGTAACTCAAGCCAAGCTACTAGGTGTGAATATTGACCAAAACCTAAAATTCAACAAACACATAGCACTAACAATTGCCAAAGTTCATAAAAAACTAGGTAAACCCTATCGCTGCTATTCCTCACACAGGAATCCCGAATCACTATCTCTGTACCCATCTACTCTTCACCTTATTATACACATCTCAAGTTCTAACGAACCTAAACAAATCAGACCTTCTAAAACTATCTACCTGCTGCAATAAAATCTCAAAATTTGGAAACAATGCTAAGTTTCGTTCTTATCACTGCCTCTCCCAAAGACAACTAGGATGGTTAGAACTCTCTAACCTACTAAAATACAATTGATTTCTTCCGACCCATCAGCTGCTATACCAACCAAATAAAATACCTGCCCTTTCTGGTCTTCTCACCTTCCATAATACTGCCTGTCAACTAAGATCTTCCAATACCACCCTACTGACTGTTACCAATTGCTTACATAGCTCAGGCCAATCTCTTTGTTCCTACACAGTTGCTAAGGCCTGGAACTCTCTATCCCCTGACATTAGTTGGCTAAATATTAAACATACTTTGAAATCCCTACTAAAAGATCTCCTGTTCAAAACTTGGATATGTTCCTGTACAGAACAAGACTAATTTCACCTGTTTCTGACTTTCAACATCCATAGATCACAAGTGTACTGTGCAGTTTCACATAGTGCATAGTACTGTGAACCAGGTATTTAGGCCACTTTTATTGTTATGATTTCTAGTTTATGACCCTGTCTATGGAAACCTCTTTTTGAGTTTATGTTCAAACAATTCTGTATTTGTTGTATAATATCTTGTTTAATTGTTTTTCAATATTCTAACCACTGTATGCTGCATCAATTGTAAAACTCAGAATTTTACTCATTTTATGTGTTCTATGCTCTTTGTACATAGTAGCTATGTATATATAAATTTTGTATTCTTTTTATTATTTTTATAATTTTTTACTATGTATTTGGAGCTTTTCTCCCTGGGTCTCTCCTGAAAATGGTCACCTTGTGTCCAATCAGACTAACCCGGTAATCAAATGGAAAATAAAATAAAATATAAAAAATAATATATATATATATATATATATATATATATATATATATATATATATATATATATATATGTTTTACATGTATAAGGTAATTCTAAAATGAGTTGACTACTGTTTTAGTCAATAGCTTTCCTGTCTGTTTCATCTGGTTGGCAAGAAAGCTGATTGACATTTTTGTGAAGCTGGCACAATAGCAGGGTTGGGAAATAAGCCTTTTCCCTGGTTTTATGTGATCTTGGATCTAGCATCTTTAATTAGCAGGGACTAAGGGGTGCCACCCCCCACACACATGTTGGGTGGGAGGGGGGCTTGGACACATGCAAAAAATTGTTTTTAACTTACATACTATGAGGTTATATCTCAGAGCATACACATTGGACTGTAGATTATTCTGTCAATCTTTTTTGTCGACATTTCAAACTGTTATTCTACTGCAGTTTTGATTAACTTCAGTAGATATGTATATACGTATATATATATATATATATATATATGGGTCTACTTCTAATGCCCGAACTTCCGATTCACCGACAGGGAAATGACCGACGCCAGAAACCCGACAACACACAAACCCGACAACGCGAAACACCGAACACCATAACACCGACACACTACACGTCAACAACACAGTACACTACAACACATATCCACTAGCCCTAACCCAAACCCTAACCCTAAGGTCCGACACTACCGCACACACTCCCTACCTGCACCCTAACCCTAACTCACTTACACACCCCAAACCCCAAGCTCCGACACTACCGCACACACTCCCTACCTGCACCCTAACCCTAACTCACTTACACACCCCAAACCCCAAGCTCCGACACTACCGCACACACTCCCTACCTGCACCCTAACCCTAACTCACTTACACACCCCAAACCCCAAGCTCCGACACTACCGCACACTCACCTATCACACACCCTAACCCTACATCCCTGAGTATTCAACACTTACCTGTCCGCTCCCTACTCCTACATCCCTCACTATCGCATACTTACCAGGTCGCGCTTACACATTCCCCTTGTCGGTCTTCCGTCTGTCGGGATCCGAGCGTGTCGGTCAACTGCGTTGTCGGGTTTCTGGCGTCGGTCATTTCCCTGTCGGTGAATCGGAAGTTCGGGCATTAGAAGTAGACCCATATATATATATATATATATATATATATTTACACACACACATACATATAGTGAGAGAAAGAAAGAGAGAGCTCCAGAGCTCTAGACAGATAGATAGATAGGTATATACATGCATACATGCATTTTCATATATTTATATGATGAATGGGAGTTTATCGCTAGTCAAATGTTTTGGGTGGAAAATGGATTTTATAAATATGAATTATATAAGGGTGCCTGCTAAGAGCTATGTATACAATAGTTGACATGATACAGAGGATGAAAATCTGCTGGTAGTGGCAATGAATTGAATCATAAAAGTGAACTAAAAAGTACATACCATACCATGGTTCAGTATGAGTGCCTGGCTACTATTGTTGAAAGACATATGAGTTGGGAAAATAATGAAGTGCTAAATGATGCTGTAGTTCATGTAGCATCTAGTAACCTGGATGTGACTGCTGTTACTAGTATTATGGCTCCGGTAATATGCTTTAGGTTGATGATGGTGCTGGACGCACCCATTTCATTATTATGCTGAAGTAAACTACATAACCTAGTTAGCTATATATATTTTTAAAGCTATGTATTTTCCAAATCTACCAGAGCATATAAACTCAAAGCAGGAAATAAAGAGAATGTATGAGATGAGGGGGGAATGGGGTGCATTCCACGGCAATACTTTAAGGGTACAGGAAAGGAATATGAGGAATATGCTATCCAACAACAAACCTTTTGTGGAACAGTCCACTAAGCCTGAGAATGGAATATATATATCCAGACCTGTGTTTGAGTAGTGTTGAACTGAAGATGTTGACTTAATAGACTAAATATTTTCAGGCATCTAAGAGTGACTTCTCAAAATTATTTTAGATTTATATTTTTGTTTTATTCAAAACAAATCTATCTATAGTGCTTGTTACAAAACAGTAATTAACATAAGGGTGGAGTTATTTTAACATCTTCTTTAAACTCTCCATACACCTTGCATTCAACGGTTTTTGAAAATTTGAGAACCTGATAAAGAATGACTTCAAAAACAGTAATAGGTTTGATCATTTAACTAATGATGAACGTGGGCAGCTTTATAACAGTAAGGTGCCAGGATGCTGTGATTGCTAAGACATCAGGAAGGGTCTACGGTACTAATACCATATATGGAAAAATATTTGTCTACTCTGCAGTCGTGACTGAATGACTCAATGAGTTATTCTACAGTCAGGATGGAAAAATTGTGTTAAATGCATTGTGAATATAATGTTTCCTTGGATAACCGTATTTGCAACAATGGCTTGTTGGAAGTCTTATATATGATTTCTTAGTGTAAGCTCCTATGACTATCCAATTTTTTATGGCTTTCCACACATAAAATGTCCTCCAATGGCTTTTTTAATTTATGGTAATACATTTATGGTAATAACTGTATAAGTGAACCATCTTCTACATTTCTGGAATGTCCTGGAGTTAATGATTAAATCCACTAAAGGCAGATTGGTAGCTGAGGTGGGACAGAGGGGATTGCTTCATTTGCTGGCTACAGTTCTGTCGAATACGTAACTGATGCCTAAAGGTTCGTGGTGTGATTTCTCAATTACTGTTGTTAAACATGAGTGTGGATAATCAAAGCAATAATAATTAATACTGAAGCTGCCTGCATGCAAGATTTAAAAGCCTGTTCTCTTTTTTTTTATTTGCAATCCTGTTTGGGAGATCCAACTCAGGGATGAATTGCTCAGAATATCAGATGACCCAGCTACTGCTCAGAATAGAGGTTATATTCAAGACAAGGCAAATGTAGACATTTGCTAAGGAGTGCTTTACCTGAGCAACATGATTTGTTCTTGGTGGTTGGTACCATTTGTACACCCATGCCCCCATGCGCATACACAGATGCACACACATATAGACACACACACACACAAACACACAAATGCACACACGCACACACACATGGCACGTGCACACTCACATACACATATACACGTGAGTGTGTGTGTGTGTGTGTGTGTGTGTGTGTGTGTGTGTGTGTGTGTGTGTGTGTGTATATATATATATATATATATATATATATATATATATATGTGTGTGTGTGTGTGTATGGGAAAGAGGCAAAAGAGAATTAACAACTAAAATCAGAATTATGATACTTAGTTGGCATTTAGAGAGAAAATTCACTCTACACTGGATAAAACAGGCTGGTTAGAAAGCAGAAGCGATGGGCATAAAAAAGTAACCAAGCTAATGATAAGAAAGGTAACTATTTGAAATGTTGGGTCTCATGAAAGTGAGTCCCAAAATGCAGTGGCGTAATGGTCATAAGAACAGACATACATATACTATGTCTGACATGCCATTTCTCTGAATATTCCTTTTTTTCTGTTGCATGGCAATCTTTGAGTTGGTATATATAAGGAAGCTATCAGGGGGGCTTGGCCCCCTGCAAAAAGAGTTTTAAGGATAAGACCAATTTTCAAGATTCACTCTTCTCTAGGTTTTCAGTCTTTTTGTTTCCCCCGCTTTTCAGCATTTGGTATTTTGATTGCCAACATTTCATTAGAGAGCAGACAACTTGCTGGTAAATAATTGATAATGAATAAATAAATTCTTAAAATTGGATCATGATAATTTCAAATGTACCAGAAGGATTAAAATACTTGGCTATCAACTACCTAGCCTCTGTCTGCTAAGCTTTCTTTTCCTTGAGATTTATGTGTAAATGGGAATTAAGACTTCTTTACATCTAGTGGAAGTGCCTTCAGTAATTAGCTAAGCCACAGAGAAGGTTTTCTAAATTACCACAGATATATGATGGTCAAACAATAAGGAATTAACAACAAGGGTACCTAGATCCCTTACAGCAGTGTCTGATTGGGGGGGGGGGGGGGGGTAATACCCATATGGTATGTGAAAATGTTTGGTTCACTGAAATTAACTACGCAACATTCTTTCACGTGTAATTTGAGACTATTGTCCTTGCAATTTGAGACTATTGTCCTTGCACCAGTTGCAGACATGCTTTAATCCATACCGAAACTATTGTGAGCCAGAGGAAGATCAAATAGCAAGATCCAATTTACAGTTGCCTGCAACTTTCTGCAGCTGTTGGCATGAAGATCTGAGGAGAGTGTCCAACACTGACCTATGTGGAACCCCACTGGTAACTTTTTTGCTTTCATTAGTGGCACCTGTGACTTTAACCATATGGGTACTGTCAGATAACCAGTTAGCTATCGCACACAGCATAATGGTTTATATTCTGATAGACAAGTTGTCAATAATGCCTACATGGAAAATAAAGTAAAACATGTTGATAATGTTGAATTATGCTGAATGTACTCCATGACTATTATTCACTACTTTGATTAGTTTTCAAAGAAATTAATGAGGTTAAAGTGACAGGACCTTCCTTTTAAGACAGCTGAATGTATGAGGGGTCAGAGTAAACAATGTCCAGTTTAATGAAGCCTAAGATACTATGGCCCATAGCTTGACATAATGAAGCTAGTTAGACTAAAAGGCCTTTAGTTCGCAGTGATCATGGCTGGGTCACCCTATTGTAAATGCATTACAATGGCTGTTTTCTATGCTTCAGAAATGTAGCCAGTGGAGAGGCTGAGATTAAAGAAGTTAGACTATTTGTCACTGACCATTCACTTTTATAGCCTGGCAGCCTGGCATTTACTGCAGAGGACTACAGTATTAGCTGTTAACAAGCTGCTTCCTGTGGTACATTCTTTGACTTATTCAGATGTCATTTCTCTATTGTGTGACATTGAGGACTCACTTAACTTGTCAGTTCTTTGGGGTAATTGAGAATTTGGACTAGGCTATTAAATGGTCTCAGACTACATGCCTACTAATTACTTATGAACCTAGGTAACCTGGTATATTAATAAAGCCCACAGATGAGGTGCTTTACCTTTTTAATAGGGCTAAGAGAACATGTTCCACGGTAATTAAAAGGGTGACTGGGATTGTGGAATCTGAGTACTAACTATTTATTGTGGGTTGAATAAAATTTACACTAAATTTGTCAGTTAGGGTATTACCTAGTTACTTTGTGTCAAAGGTTGCAGCATTACTGTGGACTGCCTGCCTTTTTTTTTCTCTTTTTTTCATTCTAGTTCTTAAATTCCTGACATACTTAAAGAAAAACAGTTATTTTGTGTGGCTATTGAAGTTTATACACAGCTTTGAGAATATAAATGATTCCCTCATAAGGCCTTCTTTAGCTATGTTAGAAACCTGGGAGGAAACTCCCAGATATGCTCAGAGCTAGTTCAAAATGATGTGAAGATTACTGATCCTACAGACATTGCCAACATACTGGCTGACAGGTTCAGTGCAAACTTCTCCCCTCCCCCAAAAGGAGAGATATCTATACCAAACAATTGCAGCCCCCCAAACATCTCCAGCGCCCAAGTGAGAACTGCTCTCTCCAAAGCAAAACACAGCATCCATGGGACCTGATGGTGTCCCCGGCTGTGTGCTCCATGAACTCAATGAGGAATTAAACCCACAGCTAGGACAGCTGTTTAATCAAAGTCTTACCTCTGGATACGTACCCAGGGAGTGGCGCACTGCAACTGTGGTACCACTTCACAAAGGCGGTGCCTCCACCGACCCTGGAAATTACCGGCCCATTAGCTTGACAAGCCTTATCTGCAAAGCCATGGAGAGGATCATAATGGACCTCATAAATAAAGACATAGGGAATTTGCAGACTTTGGATCCAACCCAGTTTGGCTTTGTCAAAGGCAGATCATGCCTTTTAAACTTGGTTGACTTTTTCGAAACAGTCACCAAAGCCATTGATGAGGGAAAGGCAGTCCATACAGCCTACCTCGATCTGGCTAAGGCCTTCGATACAATACCCCATTCGGGTATCATTGAAAAACTCATCAGCTTAAATGTCAACCCATACATCACAAGATGGGTTGCAAACTGGCTGAGTGACAGAACCCACAGGGTCAGAGCTGCTGGCGCCATGTCAGACTCAAAGCCTGTCACAAGTGGTGTCCCACAGGGCTCAGTCCTGGGCCCACTCTTGTTTGGCATCTACTTTTCCGAAGTACAAGCAAACACAGGAGGGTTATGGCTGACAAAGTTTGCAGATGACTGCAAACTGGGCACCATAGTAGAAAACACATCTGACACAGATATCCTTCAGAAGGGTCTCACAGAAACGGATAACTGGTGCCAGAGCCACGGCCTAAAGTTAAATGCCAAAAAATGCATAGTCATACCCTTCGGGAAAAACAAGGTTACCCCTAGCTACCAAATAGGTGGCAATCCACTGAGCACAGAAGAAGTTATCAGGGACCTGGGGACCCAGGTTGATAGTAGTCTGTCATTCGACACCCATGTAGCTAAAGTAGTTAGGAAGACCTTTACATTGCCCACCTTATCATGAAGGGATTCTCATCTAGATCAAGGGAGGTCATAGTCTCCCTTTACTCATCACTCATCAGACCAATGATTGAGTACAATGCCCCATTCGGAATGTATCTGACCAGACACTTGCAGCAGCTGGAGAGGCCACAAAAGTTCCTCACCAAAAGGATAAAGGGTCTCAAAATCTGTCCTATGCTGCCCGACTGAAAGAACTCCAGCTCTATTCAGTCGCCACGCTTGCTCAGAGGTGACCTTTGCCTAACATACAAGGCCATGTCAAACCCAGATTTGATGAATATGCTTCACCTCAAAAATCTAGATCCATCAGAGCCACAAGGGCGGAGACTTAAACCTTGACACAGCTATTAATAGGATGTGCTGGAGGGATAGATTCATCACCCAAAGACTCCCTATGCTGTGGAACAAAATCCCGGTACATGTGAGGCAGAGCACCTCGCTGGCCTTGTTCAAGAGAAATCTTGACCAATGGATGGGAGATCGCAGATATACCCCAGGGATTACCTCAGTGTCACTGCTCGACAGAGGCACAGAAAAATAATGGGTATAGTTCCCCATACTAAAGGGGTGGCCTAAGCCACAAAACGATGGGCTAGGCTTGTAAATGCCCTCGGGCAGATAGCCTAGTATGAACCTATGAACCTATGAACCTTGAGCTCTTTACTAATTTGCTTAACTGCTTTTAAGGTAGGTAGAATGAGACCTGTTATAAGCATTAAACATTTCTTTTGTTATATAATTTGATTGCGTGTGTTTTCCACCACAGGGATTTGCTTTCAAATTTCTCACTGTAATTGGTACAGACAGGGACTGCCTTGTTAGTACAACTATTTAAAGAGGAGTAGAAGTCAAAGGCATAGGTAGCAGTTTGAGCAATGAGATCCTTCAGAGGAGGATCACAGCATAACTTATTTAAGGCATCAAGTAATTGAAGATGATTTGGTTTTGAGAAGTCCATAAAAAGAAGTTTAAATGGAAATGTCACAACTTTATGGTCTGGTTAAAATAAAAGAATGGGAAAGAATACTGCTGTTAATCAAAGCCTCTTACTCTAAAGCTCCTAGAAGATGTAATTATAAACTACATAAATAGCGAGAGATTTCTGCTCTGTTTACATCCTTTAATGCAATATCTGAATTACCATTTTTTTACTTGTATAATTATAAGTTATTATTTAAATTAATATTGGTTATAGGCAGAACAATGAGCTGAGGAACAAAGAAAGAAATTTCAACTGGGCTGAATGAGTTTAGATGAGTGCCCTACCCTAGTAAACAAATAAAAATAAAAATAAAATAAAATAAAAAATAATAAAACATTTTTTCCTTCTAATTGTCATACTTTAGCAAAGGTGAGAAGAACATTCATTTTATAACAAAAAATGATAGTTAATTGTGGGCAATGCAGAATTTACTCACATATGGCATGGTTTGATCAAGACAATAATGTATGAGTGATCCAACAAAGAAAGTTGTGGGTAAATCCTACATTAACTACACCCAAGTGTAAATTGCTAAATTATACAATGGTATCATTTTGAAAAAGGGATTTCTTTTGTTTTAGAAATAATAGCATTGCATTTGGGTACTTATTTTTATTGCATTTCTTGTTATTGTCTTGAGTGGCTGGGGATCACTTTTCTAATGCATTGCACACGTAGTGGACACATATGTCATCTTTGTAGTACATGAGAGTATGTATAATTTTTGTATCTGCAAAATTAAAATAGTGAGTCTATAAGAGAAATATTGCCTCAGTATGTATTTTGCCTAAATTCTGTTCAAGTGCATTGGTCACACCCTTTTAATACAGGCTCACTACTTTATTTTTACATTGAGGTCATTGGCAAGGACATTGACAGGGTACATCATACAGTGTAAGGCTAAGTGAATAAAATGATTTTCTTTGGCTTAGTAGCCGCTCATAATGAACTGTCACTTTGTAGCTGCTAAACTGCTTTATGTCTATAATGCCTGATATGCTGGCTTGGTGATAGTTCTGTCCAGATAGCATCCATATTTTTTAAAGATAAATGATCTTTCATTGTAAACTTTAGCAATAACTCACATTCATAAGTAATACGAGATTTACCTATGAGTCATGACTTGCACTTTTTTATCGTGAAGGCAGAGTACATTTTCATACAAGCAAGGCATGAGTAAAACTTGCATTGCCCACAGTCAGACATGAGTTTTTGCTATTATACTTTGACATACCCTAAAACAAAAAGTTGCATAACTTTTTAAATAATGCCATTGTATGAAGGGACTTCTTTCCTGTTACATATGGTTTTGCACCTGGCAGCTGACTTAGTGGTGCACTCCTCCTGATTCCATTGTATTTATATGGATGGTCACACAGCACACCTACCTAAGTGGACTACTGCTTGTGCTTCCATTGTATAGATATGGATGCTCACACTGTGCACCTACCTACAGCAGTATAGTGTTTCCCAGTGTGTATTTCTAGATTTACAATGGGTACACCAATTCCTCTGTCAAATTCATATGCTTTTTAGTGAATATTAATTTCTTTATATTGTTTTGTTGTGTAATTGTATAATTGTGGATACACTGGGGGGAATAGAGACACTATTGTATGATCCCTGCTCCACAAAAGCACAAACACACACACACACACACACACACTCGGTATGGACACTTAGTAATCAAGCTGATGAATATTTTCTTACCTATCCATATGGGTTAAACATTTTTTACCTTTTGATTTTTCATCTGAAAATATTATCCATCATTTCTTTTTCTTCCTATTCTGTTTACAAAGATTAGATGGTCACTAATATTTCACAGACTAGAAAGACTGGCTATCTTCCTCTGTTAATGGCCAATAGAGTTTTACTGTTTAAGTTTTTTTAGGTTATTTTTAAATATATTACTTAGTATATATATTCTGTTTTTTAATGATTTCAGGACATCGTTAAACTTTGCAAACACTTTCCTGTTTTATGTTATAACCTTAAGCTGACATCCTAAAAACTAGTATTATGGATTTACTGTTTTTAATCTTGTGTCTTTCCAGCCATCTGTAACATGAAATCATTAATGAAAGCATAATTTATCTTTACTTAGTACACACATAGACTGAGACAAAATGTAACAGACAAACCTTTTTCATTTAGATGCTTCTAGAAGTGTCTTCAGCTCATTAGTACATTTCAGAAAGCAATATTTCTCAGTGAACTGATCAATCAAAAGTTTTTAGTTCATAGCTTATTACATCACCATGGATACCTGAATGTTCCTCGGTCCTAGAACAGAGCAGCTTGTTCCTGAGATCAAAGTTCTATAATACTCATATGGTTTTGTTACACATTAAAGGACTGATATAAAATGTTATTTGAAATATGGTATGAAAGTTTTTGAAATTCTTCCATACAGCTAAGAAACATTTGACAGCATTGTAATAATACTAACAAGTTTGCTTCCTTGATTATGTTATGTGAAGCTACTTAGAAATTTAGAAATGACTCTTAGTGAAATCAGACTGGTAACAAAATGTTGCTGGCAAAAAGTAATAGGACTGCTTTTACAGTCTCCAGCTTCATAATATATATATTTTTTAATTAGTACCAAACATGTTCTGCAATGTTTATTGGGCTGTTTGTTAGCGCATGCTATATTCCTCTTTCATTTCAATGTCAGTCACAAAAACAATTAACCTTAATTTTTTTAAAGATTGAGCATGTGTTTATTTACAAGGGAGATAAATAAAATCACACACTTCTTTGGCAAAACAAACAGAAATAAAATAATGAATTTCAGTGTTTAAAACACTAATTACAATTTTGTGGCAAATACTTTAGGAAAAACTTCATTTCCATATTGGATGGCCGATATAAAGAGTTTCTCAAAATTTCACAAAAAGTGTCTCAGAGTGACAGGCATTTGCCATTAGCCCTTTGGCAGTATAAGTAGTAACAATTCCATAGGCAAGGAAGACTCCCATCAGTTTCATACACAAACAAATCAAACACTGCAGATACAACATTTTACAATGGGCTTTCCTTTGTAGAAGAGCAATGTAGCACTAATATTGGCGACTCCTTCTAGTCAAAAATGCTGAGAACACCTCCCCTAGAACACCTGCTAGGTCTACAACTAAATCGTCACACCAAGCCTACCGAGCTCAGGCCTAAATACAGCTGGTTTCATCCTTATCTGATTTCCTGTTATCTAGTTGGAAGGCTTATACCAGATGTCAACAGCTCACCTTCAGCTGTAATACTTGGATTCAGTCATGGCTTTCCTTCCCTCCCCACTATTTGCAATACTCTTAACAACTGGCAAATAGCCACTATGTTAAATGAACCCCCCACCCCCCCACCCCCAAACACAGAAATGTCAGTAATAGTGCCTGAAGATGAGATGTAGGCTTGTGACAGTTCATCTGCATTCATATGAAGTGAGCGTTGGTAGAGCACTATATAAAACTGGAATGGCTGTACTGGTGAAACCCACCTGTCAAACATAGAATTACTATCTTACCTTTCTGGAGAGCTATTGACGGTGTGCATGGTTCATAGCTAATACAAATTCACTGCCCAAGCGATATTACTTGAGAGTATATAATATCCATATAACAGCCAAATACTCTTGCTAAATTGCTGACTATCTCTGGTCAGTGTTACTTAACTCCTGGCTTATATGCTGGTTTGGATGCCCCTACCCTTTATCAAACTTGGCCAGCTCTGCCCTTAAACCTTTATTAAAGATATTCATGAACACTAAGAATTGTTTGGAGAAATTCAGGACTAAGAGAATAAATTCAGAACACAACATACTTTATTTTTTTGAATAGCTGGTCTGTCTTTTCTTTCCTTTTGTCATTCTTGATGGGGACATCCCCTTGGTAAATCTATTTATTTATTAATTTATTGATATTTGATTACTGGGAAAGTCTGATTGGGTACGTGTCCATTTTCAGTAGAAGCCTGGGGAAGCTCCAAAGTATTACAAAAACATTTTAAGTACAATAATTTTAGAGTCTTCAAAAATAATACAAAAGCATCAAAAGTTTAAAGAATTGTAGCATATTAGACTTGCCCTGGAATTTATTATCAATCATATCGACTCCTCGCTAAGCCTACAACATTTAATCATGTCAGCAGGATGAGCAGCAGTGTTCTTTGAATATGCATGCTGCAACAAGCATACACACTTATCAGCACCTTTTTGTAACCAGCAGATGTGGTGGTGGCCATGAACAGGTGCAGGGAAGCTTCAGCACACAAATGTAGGCAAAAGGCAAACATAGTAAGCAAGCATGCACAGACAGCTTATACATTAATGGCAAGTTGATTTAAATAATTAAGATGCAGGGGAAGTTAAGTGGGGAGAATGTTTACAGAATACAATGGGAAGAGTGCAGAAATAAGGAAGAGGGGAGAGTAAAATATGAAAACATACTCAGATAATGCAGTCAAATGTGCTTATGTCACAAAAATCATTTTAACACAAAGACTTCCATACTGATGTAATAATTATTCTTGTTCACAATTCGTGACCCATGCACATAAATAAAAACAGACATGCTAACAAAGTTTGAGAGAGGGACACAAAGCAACAGTGTAGCAAAGGAGAGTAAATGTGATATAAATGTTAATAAAATACTAAGTTGAGATAACAGCAAGGACAGTAGATACATTAGGGGATATTTGCATATACTGCAGATATTGCATATGAGAAGCATATACACTGAATTTATTTATGCTATCTGACTGTAGAGCTCTATTCTCTACTTCATCATGTATAAACAAGGACAAATGGGTCCTACAGCTGTTGTGTCATGCCCATCAGAAAGAGACATGCTTTTGCCATTTGTCATTTGCAAGTATAAAAATGTGGCATATTACCTTTAAACATGTACTAGACAAGCATGCCTTATATATTCATTTAAATGATAAACAATAATATAATAACACTCAAGGTAGCTGACAAATGAAAACACAAATCTGATGGCATTTCATTAGTTCAAGATCTGCATTCGTATATGACATGCATCTATTACACCACTATACTGAGCATGATCACAAGGAATGACAGCTATCAGTACCACAACAGCAAGTGAATCATACAACCACACCAGAAAGTGTCAAAGCACAGGTCCAATTACAGTTACTGATGCTCTAGCAGCATACCATCCAGGAAGAAATGTTTACATAAGCCATCATATAAAGCTCTGCAGTGACAAGTAAAGAATTACAGTAAAATCTGTTTGAATCAAAACATGCAATGAAGAGTATCATCATTTGCACAATAAGTAATGTGTGTGAGCGATCAGTGACATAATCAACATTTTCATCTTGCCAGATTCAAACATATGCCAGGACAGATATCAGAAAACTGTGTATCAACTATTTATTCACAGAAATAGGCATACCTTTTGTGTTGTGAAGAACTGCCTTGAAAGGTTTACATCACTTTCCTATTCTAATGGGTATAGATCCCCTTCCTTGGATTGTGAGACCTTAAATATATGGTCCACTGATTGTGAAATAACTACTTTCTTTGCCTAACCACTCCTGTCTAACACAATTATATCAGAGACAAATGTTACCAGATTCAAACTCTTGCCTGTCATACTACACACTCTACAGTGCTGCAAATTGATTGCAAATGCTTGTCACAGATAACTGAAAATAATGTGTGAAGCTAGAAAGGACTTTTTACGATAATTTGTAGAATATTAATTTGTCAGAATGATGAAAAGGGGGTACCTATTTAATGTTCACTCAAATGTGAGCAGCACATTATCAATGTTTTTGGGCAAAGAAGTTTTTCCTGTTGTTTTGTGCATACACTGAACCAGATTTTGAACCCACTCTATCTGTATAGATGCACTACACAAGTCAATACTCAGTGCAGATTCAACAGGAGTATTCACACAGCAACATTGCCTGAACAACTGTTTCATTGCCATGAAATCACAAAATGTGTTTAGATTTGTTTGTCTAACATAAAAAACAGGTAATAATAACTTGCTGCAATGGTGTTCTTGTAATGTCAGTACATTTGCATAATGTTGTCCTTTTCTGGAATTGATCAGCAAGCTATGTATGTCCGTAAACTAACAAAATGTGTGTGAATCACATATGCCACAGTGAAAGTCTTAACACAACTGTGAGGCTCCACCTATGTGAAGTCATTACATCATATGACTGTGTTGCAAACAATTTGTATTTGACGAAGGGGATTGGCGAGGCCTTTCCCACTGCAACTATACACATTATAATCATGGTGGTTGTCATTCATGCATAACAGTATAGGGATACACAATGCTTCAGTCATTCAGTGTGGGTTTTGAACACATGCATATGTGATATTGTAAAGAATGAGCAAACCACTGCAGAACTGTTGCAACAATTGTGAGATAAGTGAGTATTTGTAGGTATTACATAATGTTATTGCTGCAAGGGAGTTGTGTGCCTGTAATTTGTTTAAAAGACTGTTTTATGTCTATTTGCATACAACAATGCTTGATGTTAGGTACACCCAAACGGACATGATATATAATGCAGTTGTCACTGTGATGGTAAAGTGACAATCACACACAATGTGTAGATAATCACAGACCTGAACACATGCTTTACTATCACAGTAACATACAGAACATTGTCTCATTTTTTTTTTGTACTACAGGAGAAGGCTTACTACATCTGTTAAGAAAGGGAAATGTAATCAAATGTCCTCATCACTCTTAAATAAAGCACTTATATTTGAAAAATTATCATAACTTTTGGAAAGAGGGATCACCATCTATATGTGTACATGGCCAATACTTGTTTTGCAACATTTGTTTGTGACATGAACATTTACAGTCATACTGACACCACTCAGGTTAAACAGTACTGGCTGGATTTGAACTAGCAGTAGCTGCCTAACATTGCACCCTTGAGAACACTAGCTGAATTGCAAGCAATGCAAGAGGTACTGGTTTGCAACTCTGACAATGCCAATTTGAATGGATGACATCACCATTGTTTAGTATCTTGATGTTTCTGTTAAAAAGCAGCGGAAGTGCTCAGTAACACTGTACAGCTCCACATCATATGTGCATTTGAAGCCTTTTCTGGACAGCATGCAAGAGAAACAGTCACAGAAGTCAATCACTGCTGGAGTCAAACCACCTGCCTATGTAGTTACACAGTCTAGAGACCACTGCATCAGCAGCCAGTGTCACATGAGAAGTCAGATTGCAGCTTTGATATACTGCAGTTTTACAGTATGTAGTCATTATCATTCCAAAAATGGGTTTTGTCTGTGGATGCTAAAAATGTATTGGTTATTACTTTGCCACTGAAAATATGTATCTTAAGTGGAATTGTACATGACTGTGTTTCTGATGGAGTCAACTGTATATGGCAATAAACACAGTCACACTATTGAAACAATGATGGATTTGAGCCAACTACCTAAATAGTTACAGAGTCTAGAGAGGACTGTATCAACAGCCAGCTTCACAAGAGATGTCATATTATAACTGTGAGATACTGTAGTGTTGAAAGCATGGTATAATCATTTTTTTTCCAAAACTGGGTTTTTCCTTGGGAAAATAGAAATTTATAGGCAAGTCCTCTGCCACTGAACTTATATCTCTGAAGTGAAAGTCTACACAGGGTGTTTTTCAAGGAGCCAGTTTTAAACAATACACACAGTCATACTGTTTAAGCTACATTGGATTTATACTACATACTTATCTAGTTGCAGAACCTAGAGAACACATTGTTAAACAGAAGTGCTAGAGGAGAAGTCTGATTTTTAGAATAAGAGAGAGCACTGATAAAAGGATGATCTTGTCAGTGTGTTGTAGAGAAGATATTTGTGGTAAAAGTGGGATAAGAGAGTCCTCTTCTGGTGTAAATATCTCTCCAGAGTGGAAGGAGATATAACGCTTTTACCATTGAAACTGTGTGTATCTGACTTTTGAGCCACACACATGCACACAGACACATGCAAATTCAGCATTGTTGGATTCAAATGCGCTATTGAACTAGTTACAGAACTTACAAAGCACAGTATCAGCCACAGGGGAAGTCTGACATGTAGTGATAGAGGGCACTTATGAAAGGATCAGTGTGTTGGAGAGAAGTTGTGTGTGTTTAATCATAGAATCATAGGAAATTACTAGGCTGTTGGCCCTGAGGCCCTTATAAGCCTAGCCAAGAATTTAGCCCATGTTCCAACAAGGCAGCATCTTATACCACTGTTCACCAGGGACATATGTGGAATCCCAGGGGTGTATTTTCTGATCCCCATGCCATTATCCAGGTTATGCTTAAAAAGGTTTAATGAGGTACTCTGCTTTATGTGGAGAGGGAGTCTGTTCCACAAAAGGGGGAGTCTCTGGGACACAAATCTGTCCTGCCAATGACTCCTATTGATGTCACAGACCAGGTTGAGGTCACGCGTGTGAGTTACTTGAGTGGAGCTTGACTTGCGGATATGCAGCAGTCCATTCAGGGCAGGGTCTGAGATTGTATTGTATGCCAGTCAGAGGTCACCTCTGAAGAATCTGTAGGAAACTGAGTAGAGGGACAGGGCTTTTAGCTTATCTGTGTAGTGTAGAACTTTGAGGCCCTGGATTCTCTGGGTGAGGAACCTCTGTGGTCTCTCATGTGCTTTTTTTAGGTACATGCCGAAAGGGGCATTGTACTCAATAATGGGTCTTATAAGGAAATAATGCAGGGATGTTATGGCCACCTTGTCCTTGGATGAAATACCCTTACTAATGAGGTGGGCCATGTAGAAAGCTTTCTGTACAATGGAGGCAATATGGTAGTCAAAAGTCAGTTTGCTATCAACCAGGGTGCCCAAGTCCTTCACGACTGACTGTGTGCTTTGTACTTTATCAATGCGATAATTTGGGGGATGTCACTCTCCCCAAAAGAGATGATGATGCATTTTTTGGCATTCAGTTTGAGGCCATGTTTCTGGCACCAGTCATTTGTTTGGCTGAGACCTTCTTGGAGGATGTTTACAAGACTAGGGGAATTGATGATAGCACCCAACTTGCAGTCATCTTCAAACTTGGTCAGCCATAGCCCACTAGCTTTGGCCTGGACCTCCGAGAAGAATATCTCAAATAGCAGAGTTCCCAAGACTGACCCCTGAGGTACTTGTTACAGGTCTACTACTTGATGTGGCTTCCCCTATTTTGACTCGTTGGGTTCTATCAGTGAACCTGTTTGCTATGCGTCTGGTAACATATGGATTGATGCCTAGTTGAGAGAGTTTATCTATTATACCTGAGTGAGGAATAGTATTGAAGACTTTGTCCAGGTAAGGGTAGGCAGTGTGCACCATCTTCCCCTCCTCTATGGCCTTGGTGACTGCCTCAAAGAAATCAACCAGATTTAACAGGCATGACCTTCACTTGACAAAAGCAGGCTATGTGGGATCAAGTATCTGGAAGTTGCCAATGTCTGTGTTAATGAGGTCCATAATAATCCGCTCCATGGCCTTGCAGATCAGGCTAGTTAGCCTGATGGGTCTATAATTTCCTGGATCATTGGATGCTCCACCTTTGTGCAAAGGGCTGACAGTAGCTGTCCTCCACTCGGCTGGGATGAAGCCAGTACTCTGCTTTGGTTGAATAGGGTGCCTAATGGTGCCGTAAGTTCCTGCCCAAGTTCATGTAGAATGCAGCCTGGGATATTATTGGGTCCCATGAAGGCTGTATTTGTTGCCTTTTTGAGGGCAGTGATGACTTGCTCCCTAGAGATAAAGCGAGGGGGCAGGTACTGGGGAAGTCCTGTTTTACTGATGGAGGGGGCAGAGGAGTGAAGTTTTCACTGAACCTGTCTGCCAGGAGGTTGGCTATATCTACAGCATTTGTGTATGTGTTGTCCTTCACCACCAGTTTTGAGCAGATTTGGGTGTTCCCTTGAGATTAAAGACATATGTGAAGAAGGCCTTATGATTGTCTTTAGTAGATGTGGCCAATTTAGACTCAAAGTTTGCTTTGGTGGATTTCACTAGTGCTCTTATGTGCTTGCTCAGTCTAAGGAGAGATTGCTTCTAATTTGGCACCTGCTCCTTCTTGGTCCTGGACAGCAATTTTTTTCCTTTTATTATAGAGTTTATTTATTTCAGATGTCCACCAGACAGGTTTACTCTTCTATGAGGAGGGGGATTTTGTCCTGTCTGATATTCCTGATTCCATTCAGCTATATAAATGCCCATACAGTACTTTGCTGTAGGTTTGGACATATGTGCCAGTTCCTGTGGAGGGGGAGGGTGCTGTATAGCTGTTTATACCTTCCCTCAGGAGGTTGCAATTAGCTTTGGAGAGGTTTTCTTGTTTAACCCTAGCTATGGGGGGATCGGGAAGATGGTGACTTCGAAAGTGACTGCTTAGTGGTCGGATCTTACCATGGATGATGACACTGTAGGGATGCTACAGTGGTTACTCATGTTGGTTAATACCAAGTCCAAGATATTTTCACCTTTTGTGGGGGTGTCAACCAACTGGTCCAAGGCATTTGCATTGATGAAATAAAGGAATCTCTGGGCATGTGTGTTTTGGCATGTGTATTTCTTCCAGTCTATGGTTTGACAGTTAAAGTAGCCCAGGATCAGGATAAATGGTTGAATCTTGATAGATTCAAAGAGGACCAGAATGGTGCAGTGGGCATCTTGAATCAGAGTTGGAGGCCTACAGCTAGCTATGATTTGAATAGTGGTCTTGCAAATTGTTAACTGCACCTAGAGTGTTTCCTATGCATCATACTGTTTGACCAACCTAGAAGTGTGTATGTCTTTTGTATATATTGCAACTCCACCTCCTTTTGTTTTGCCGCCCATGGTTTGGGGTCTGAATGAATGATAAGATGAGTAACCTGGTATGGCTGGGGTGCTCTCTGCAGCATTGAAGCAGGTTTCTGTGACTGCACAAATGTAAGCTTCTTCCAGGGTTAAGAATGCTTGCAATGAGCGCAGTTTCATTTAGACACCTAGCGTTTAGCAGCATGACCTTTAGTTTACATTTTGATGAAATTTTCATATTGGTAGTTTTGACCTCATTGCATTGCCTAAAGAAGGCACTACGGGGGAGGCAAGATCCCCTGAAGCACAAGGGAGACAGATACAGGCCATCTCTGGCAAAGCATTGTGGTTTGTCAATCACGTCATCCCAGGCTGTCAGGTACTGGATCACCTTGAAATGACACCAGAAACTAAGCCAGTTGTTAAAGCCAAAAGTTTAAAGTTGGATAAGGGGAGTCCCACCAATGTGTAAATGCTATTGCAGTAGCTACAACATTTCTGTTGAGGAAGCTATAAGTACCTAACTCTTGACACACATACACACACACACACACACACACACACACACACACACACACACACACACACACACACATACACACACACACACACACACACACACACACACACACACACACACACACACACACACACACACACACACACACAAACACACACATGCAAATTCAGAATGTTTGGATTAGAACTGCCTATCTAGTTAGAGAACCTAGAGAACACAATGTTAACCACAAGCACCACAGTAGATGTCTGACTTTTATATTGAGAGAGTGCACTTATGAAAGGATAATCTCATCAGTATGTTGCAGAGAATATGTTTCTGGTAAAAGTGGGATAAGAGAAGTCTTATCCCAGTGTAAGTGTTTCTCCTGTGTTGATATAGCTACAGAACATTTATAGATGAAGTCACACATACCTAAAACTTAAGCCACATACACAGTTTCACTACGCTGACATTTGAACCTACTACTTATCTAGTTGCACAATGTACTGAACATACTATGAATTGCAAGTGTCACCTCCCTAACTAGTTATCTAAGGTAGAGTACACAGTATGAATTGCAAGTACCATGGAAGAAGTCTGACTAATAAGAGGAGAGTACAGGATCACCTCATAAGACTGTTGTAGAGAAGATGTTGGTACTAAAATTGGAATAAAGCACATAGGGAACTGTGCCCAAATGTATTTATTTTTTCCTTAGCAGAAGTTTGCACAACACATCTGTTGTTGAAGCTTTATTTACCCAACACTAGAACGGCATGCACACGTTCACCACTGTCAGATATGAACTATCTACCTAAATAGTTACACAACCTAGAGGACACAGTATGAATTGCAAGCATCATACAATATGTCTGAATTTAAAGATGTGAAAATGCACATTTGTAAGTATTAACACATTAGTGCTTTGAAGATCAGCTAGTGTGCATCACAGGTTTTGTGGAAAATGCATGTCTCTGGACAGGTCAGTGTAACAGCACTGTGCTTGTCCCATGTAATTACATACTGCTCTGATAACATCTATATACTGTCATTCATGTTCATTGTGTGTTGTTTCAATGGCAATCACTATTGTAAAACAGTGGATTGTGAGGCATGCATTCATGGCAGTTCATCTCATGATGATTGCATGCAAATAGTAACCATTTACTGTGTCACTGTCAGTTGTACTGGCAAGGTTTTAGACAATGTGCATTGACAATACAGACACTGCTAAATAACAATACTCCGCAAAATGCCCAACACCATACAACTAATTATTTTCTTTTTCTCTCTCAGCATTCCAATTCTCATACTAACACAAGCCACCTCCCTCCAGAACATGTAATTGTCATTACCTTCAAGAATTCCTACCCTAAGTACAGCACTGCAACCCAATATAATTAGCTTATCTAACATCTCATCATCTTTATTCAAGTGTAGAAATGTATACACTACCAAATTCAGAGCCCTCCCATCAACAACAAACTCAAAATAATTCCCTATACTTTTGCTAGGTCCTCATCTAAAACCTAGTATTTCTCATACCTTATAAATCATCTGTTGTTACTATCTCAAAGTGGTGACATACATCAAAATCCTGCCTCTTCCCTATCTCCCAATATCAGCCATACCCCATCTCCCTCTTCTATGTTTCCTACTAATACTTGGAACCTGTTTATAATAACAATCAACACATGGAGTATTTGTAATAAAATTACAGAATTTCATGCCTGGCTCTCAATATACCCCTGATATCATAGCTGTAACAATAACTTGCTAAAGCCACATATATCAGATGCTGAAATTGTTCCAGTGTGTTAAAATATCCTATGAAAAGACAGACTCCCAAAGAAAGGGTGGTGTTGCTTTAATCTACACAACTCTTTAACCATTACATCCCTTCCTAAATCTGTCCCAACCTTTGGCAATATGGAAATTCTATTAGCATCATTATAAATAAACAATAATAAACATTTATGCACACCAGCACTATATATTCTCCCAGGCCAAAACATATCTGTTCTTGAAGACTTTATATCTTGGACAACCCATAATATATCTAATGAAACCATCATTCCAGGATATACCAACATTAACTGGCAAAATTAATCTCAACCTCCCCATCTAATTGTATTAACCTGCACAAGTATACACAGCTTGTCACATACCCTACACAAATACTGAATAAGCAACCAGAATCCACCTTGAATTGGATCCTCGTCTCAGATCCAAAAATATATTCCAACACTGGTACCCTCCCTGATATCCTTACTGAGCATTCACCAGCTTTAACACATATAACCCACTCTCAGGTATCCAAACCCTAGTCATATAGATCATCTAGAAACTTAACTAACTTAAACCAAACAATCTTCATTAACTCCCTAAAAACTCAGAATTGGACCCCATTAAAACATCACCCTTAGAAGAACCTGTAAACTATTTTAACAAGGTCTTCCTTGAGCAAATAAATAGTTTATCTCTCATTTAGTACAAAATGACAAAACTTAATCATGCTCCATGGATTACAAAACCAACAAAATAAATTCTTCTTTCCAGAGACCAAGCCTAGAAAGAATGGTGTAAAAACAAAAAAACAAGCAAATGAAATTAACTTCAAACAACTTTGTAACAAAGCCAAGAAATTAGTTAAAATTGAAAAAAATATATATTTTCACAGCAATCATTCACTAAAAGAAATAACCTGAAAAATTTCTGGAAATCAGTCTGTTATCTCCTTAATGCTGGGACTACACAAAATCCATCATGTTTTCCTGATAAAGACCCACAACAAGTACCCCCATTTTCAACTGCCATTCTATCAACACCATTTTTAAACTAGTCAAAGAACTGCCATCAATAACAAACAGCCCTCCCAACAAAAAGATAAGCTGCTCAAACCCAGTCCCCAAGAACCCCAGTTTACAGCACTCACTCCACAAAGAAACCACCAACAAGGCCTTAGCAATTCTAGTATTCTCCCTAAAACCAGTTCCCATCTCTCTAGTATTCCAATTATTAAATAATAGTCCATAATGATCCCTTGCAAGTGCAGCAGTGCACAGGTTAAAGAAACAGTGATCCAAAAAACAAAAAGCCAGCACCAAGGTGTATAAAGTGTAACTTTATTATAATGTTATCACATAAAGATAGACTGGTTTTGGCATAAATTTCATGCCTTCCTCAGTGTAACCATAAATGAAAATCATCACTCCTTATATATACACACCCATCTATTAAAAAGAACACCCATTGGCTGCTCACAATACTTCATTTAACCGAGGAGGAATTAAAGCACCTAGTTTAATAATCCATCTTTTTTTCTTTACTGTTAAGTATATTGTGCCAGCCAGTTTTATTTGTTCTATCCCCCTTAATAATATCAATGACAGTGAATCTAAAAGATGCTGAGGGATGATTAACCACATATTTGTATAATGCATTTGTATGCTTTTTTAATTTGATGTCACTTAAATGCTGACTGATCCTGAATTTCATGGTCCTGGACGTTTGGCCCACATAGAAGGCCGAACATGAACAAGTGGCTAGGTATATAACTCAGTCAGATAAGTAACTGGCAAAAAAATTGATATCATAAACCTGACTGGTGTTGCGGCTGCTAAACATTTTAGTCTGATTGAATCTGTTGCAATGTACACAATGGCCACAACTATAACATCCCTGAAGTACATCACCCGTAAGAGTGGCCTGTGTGGTTGGAGCAACCACACGGGTTCCCACCTTATAATGATTAAAGTGGGATGCCAACGTCCTTCCCCTCCTAAACCCAAATCAACATCTGTCATCAATCAAAGCCTTGATTTTCTCATCTGCCTGTAGGATGTTCCAATTTTGTTGTACCACATCACAGAAAATGCCTGTGTTATGCCCATATGTAGTAATCAATCTAATAGGGGCTGACTCGTTAGCTTTATGTTTATATTGTAACAATTCCTCTCTGGCCATACCACTGACCTCCCTACATGCCATGGTAATAACTCCAGGTTTATACCCACGTTCCTTAAATCTCCTGACCATTTTTGTTTTGTGATTTATATTTATTGTGATGACCGTGCCCTGGCCCAGCAATCAGGGAGCCTCAATCCTCACCACTAACACCAGGGAGGTCATCTCCTAGAAGAGGAAAGGATAACTAATACACACAGTAAAGTACAATTTCTCTTCAGTGCACACTGAGATCACAGTCAGTCTGGGGCTGGCTGCTCCCTTGCTTACCAGGTCACCAATAAGACTCCCCAATGGCACAGTTATAGGGTCCAGGTCACAGCCTAAGTCAGCAAGCTAGAACCTCCAGTACCCTCTCTGTCCAACCAGTGCTTCGTGTCCCTGCCAAGTAGCTGACACAACACACACACACTTTGATATAAGTATTTATCCAACTTCACAGACTCACCTGGGAAAGGCTGACACAGATTCTACAGCTGTGCCCCTTTACCCAGACTATATGGTAGTAATTACTGCCACCACACAGTTAAGAATATCAGCTACTAAAAGGCCCTTAAAAGGGTGTCCAATTATTACTGTGCAATATTATTATCCAATGGTAATGTGACTATACAGTCTAAGGCTTATCAGAGTGGCCTATTACAATAAACTCTATATAAATATGCAATGTACTCTAGAGCTTATCTCTACACAAACCAGCCACAGGTAGAAGGTTTTAAAAATATTTAATAATAAATAATTAAAACACAAGACAAAACTACTACACCACAGAGATATCTAAGTGTTCAGAGATCACACAGAAACTTAAAATAATACAGTAGGACAGGTCTGATTTCAAAGAAAAATACCTAATTAATCTTTACTAACTTTAACTATTCCTACAACAAATCACAGTGCTAAAAACTTACATGTGAGCCTAAGCAGAGTGCTTGTAAGTTGGATATCAAGATCAAAATGCTCCTAGTCACTAGCGAGAAATAGTATTTAAACATTACTAACAAACATTTTTGCTGGGTCCCTCCCCAAATTACATAATTTTTGACACTTGGTTTTCCCAAGCAAACAATCTGCATTATTTAGCAATCTAACACCTGCACAGAAACTTACAACAATAGAAGACATTTCACATGTATATGCTAGCAGAAATCAGAGCAATAAAGCACCTTCCACATCTAAATTCTAGTCATAAACTTTAGCCTTAGAACAATGGGCATGAAATCTTCATCCAGCCACCCTGGAGCCGAATTGTAAACATTAAAGAGATTCATAAGATCTTTTCAACTTAAAAAGACACATTTGAAATACTTGGCTTGGTTTTCCTTACAGCAGATGGCAATGTCGCAACAACCTTGAAGTTCACATTTTACAGTGTTTTTCTTACACTCAAAAAACATGCCTGTATTTTACATTTATTTACAAATGCCAGAATTATATATCAAATTCTATTTCACTAGGCTGGCAGCCTTCACCCATCTTTCCCCAATCATCACATTTATCACTACCAGAACAAATGCATTTAATTCTCATAAATTACAAGTAATCTCCGTGGTATCCCTGAAGTCTCAAAACAACCCATTAAAGTGTAGTGGGTCCAAAAACAAAACAGTGTGAGAAACTTCTCTGTGTGGAAGATTTTCAGTCCCTATATTTCTGGTTAATCACTGTATATTAATCAGATAAGACAATAGTAGTAGAAGTAGCGAACGTAAACTTGTCTTAAGTCAAAACAAAACAAAAAGTAATAATAGAAAATATATAATTGTACAGCATTACTAAGTATTCAAAAGTAATCCAAGCAAGGTAAGCAGTCTGTTTGTAGTCGAAAATCCTTTGTTAAGTACACAGACAAGCAATCCAAGTAAAACAAAAATAGAGTAATAATTTCCTCACAAGCTTTCTAAATATATATATATACTTTTTATCAGGCATGGGAGTGGTTTATTGTACTGTAAAACAAAGTGTTATTGGTACACCTGTTAAATTCACATCCCTTCCCCTATCAGTGTGACATTCGAGCTGGTCCTGCCCTACTTAGTAGCTGTCATAAAAATATATAACCTTTATGTACTTTAAATAAAATTATATAATGATGTGGTACCTCTTATTTAACCAAATTATTAAGTAGATTATTAAGTCTGTGATTTTATCCAAGACAATATACTACATGGCTGGAAATATATCAACCTTAGTTCATTTGGCAATCAAAAAATATATATAAATATATACATATACATTTTGCATGTAAAAATCAGTTTCTATTTTCATAACCTATAGTTAACAAAGATCGCTTTCGTCCTTCTAGACTTCTTACTAACTAATTATACAATTATATAAGTTTTTAGGGTTCTTGTACACAGACCTGAAGAAGTCTAGAAGGACGAAAGCGATCTTTGTTAACAATAGGTTATGAAAATAGAAACTGATTTTTACATGCAAAATGTATATGTATATATTTATATATATTTTTTGATTGCCAAATGAACTAAGGTTGATATATTTCCAGCCATGTAGTATATTGTCTTGGATAAAATCACAGACTTAACAATCTACTTAATAATTTGGTTAAATAAGAGGTATCACATCATTATATAATTTTATTTAAAGTACATAAGGGTTATATATTTTTATGACAGCTACTAAGTAGGGCAGGACCAGCTCGAATGTCACACTGATGGGGGAAGGGATGTGAATTTAACATGTGTACCAATAACACTTTGTTTTACAGCACAATAAACCACTCCCATGCCTGATAAAAAGTATATATATATATATTTAGAAAGCTTATGAGGAAATTATTTCTCTATTTTTGTTTTACTTGGATCGCTTGTCAGTGTACTTAATAAAGGATTTTTGACTGGAAACAGACTGCCTGCCTTGCTTGGATTACTTTCGAATACTGAGTAATGCTGTACAACTATATATTTTCTATTATTACTTTTTGTTTTGTTTTGTTTTGACTTAAGACAAGTTTACATTTGCTACTTCTACTACTATTGTCTGATCTGATTAATATACAGTGATTAACTAGAAATATATGGACTGAAAATCTTCCATGCAGAGAAGTTTCTTACACTCTTTTGTAATTCTCATAAATTGAGATTTTGGTATATTATGAATGACATGTGGAGGATGGTAGCTTGACGCATGTAGGAGGGAATTATATTCAGGAAATTTGCGGAAGACCTGTGTATCCAAAGTTCCATCCACATTTTTGGCAACACAACATCCAAAAATGTGATTTCGTTTAGATCATGTGCACAGGTGAATTCAATCCCCCATTTATTTCCATTCAGGTATTCCACAAATTCTTGTAGATATTCCAAATCACCCTTCCAAATAAGCCAACAGTCACCCAAATAACGTCGCCAGATATCCATTTCTGGCAAAAACAAATTATGTGAGGGATCATATATGATATGTTGTTCTACATATGCCATGAATAAGTCGGCATAAATGGGGCAAAGGATGCCCCCATAGCCGTATCCCTAATTTGCCAGATGCATTTGTCCTGGTAGTAAAAAACATTTTTGGTCAAAACATGTTCCGTCCTCAATAGTAACAATGTATTAAAACCTGGAGGATATAGTTCAGCAACACCCAACCAATAATCTATGGCCAAAAGGCCAGCCCAATGGGGGATGTTGGTGTATAGGGAGGCCACATCCAGCGTACAGAAAAACCAATGGGGTTCAAACTGAGCATCTGATAGTATTTGTAGAAATTCGGTAGTATCCCATATTCTAGATCTCAATAGGGGCAACAGAGGTTCAAGTATTGTATTAGGAAAACTGCCAGTGGTTCTGGTAATAATCCCCTACCCAAAACAATTGGTCTTCCCAGAGGATTAGTTAATGATTTGTGGATTTTGGGTAGCAAATATAAATATTGCCTTTGGAGATTAGTTACAATAAGATGTTTGGCAGTGTTGTTAGATATGATCCCTTCGTCCTCAGCCAAGTTAAGTAAGTCATCAATCTGATGTTTGAATGTACTGGTGGGGTCCAATGGCATTACTATATAAAACAAGCGGTTGTCAAGTTTTCTTAAGTCTTCATTATTATAAGTGTCAAAAGCCATAACCACAATAGCCCCCCATTTGTCCACTGGTGCAATAACAATATTTGTGTTGGATCTAAATTCCATCAGTGCCATTTGCTGGATCTTTGAGAGATTATGTGGTTTGATCTGGGTTTCCCAATGGTATATGTGTAGATCTTTGAAAATATTATGTAAAAAACAATTGTACCACAGGATGCATAGTTGGCACAAAATTCGATCTCTGAAAATAAAAAGCATGATCAGTAGTACAAGTGTCATCATTTTCATCAAAAAATAATTTTAAGTTTAATGTTCTCACAAAGGAATATAAATCTGACACAAAATCATTTTCTGCCACAAAAAAAAAAGCTGGTACTAAAGTTAAACCTTTGTTAAGTAAATCCAATTGTTTAGGAGTGAGAGGTTGAGAGGAGATATTGAGGACATTATTAGATACTACTTGTTGCTCATGATTTGGAGTAAAGTCTCCACATTTGTTATGTTTCTTGTGTTTGCTTCCACCCCTGTGTTTAGGTTTCCTAAAGGGAGATCCATGCTGGTATAGATTTGTTTTGGTGTGGGTGAAGTTATACCCGGTGCCATTTCAGAGTCCGTATAAGAGGAAAACTCATCCCCTGATGTACCCATAAATGAAAAACTAGTTTTCCTTAATATTGATCTTGGGCATTTCCTGTTTCCTTTTGTTGGACTTAGGGCCAGCATTTGAAAATTTTGCAGTTTTAAATGGGCCAAATGGTCTCCCTTTATCATAGTCCATAAGGTCCCTGTTACATTTTTGCACCTTAGGCTCCTTAAGCTGTTTTTCTAGGACTGATAGTTCCTGCACTAGTTGTTGTAAACTTGTTGAATAATTCTTATGACCCTCAAATTGTTTGGATTGTTCACACAACTTAGTAACTTCCAATATACCAGCATCTATGCTCTGGTCATGATATGAGGCCAAGGCCTGTACAAACCCCATTGATGCTTGTTGTTGTATGCATTCAAATTCATTTTGCAATTCCTCATCAATGTTATTTACCAAGGGTTTGATCCTTACACGTAATCTCCTGGGGCTAATATTCTTGGACATATAGGCTTTGAATAAGCGTAAATGCCAAACATTGGCTCTTAAAGTTTTCATACTTCCAGACAACTGATTAAACAAGTCTTGACAATCAGACTCAAGTGGTACATGTTCATTCTCTTCAGAACCCATATTCAGAGCCCCAACACCAAATATACCTAGGTCATCTCTATCAGAGGATATACCCCTGAGTAGTTGGTTAAGGTCCATCCCAAAAGGCTGAATATAACTGCCAAGTCACCAAAAAACTAAAGATAGACCAAGGAGTATCAACCCCCTTTAATTCAATGAAATCAATATGCAGCACAGTAATGATGATGAAAAACCAATGGTAAAAGTGAATCTAATAGAAATGGAGCACAATAATAGCCCACATCAAATTCAACATTCAGTATAAGGTGGTGCTACGTTACTCCTAAAAATGAAACTAATACCACTCGGTAATAATAGCCCCTGCCACCTATAAACTGAAATTTCAGCATGGTAGTGCTACGTCCGAGGGAGATTCAGTGTTCAATAAACATACAGTGACTATCTCATAAAGTATTCCTTTTGTGTGTGGAATACTCAAAAGGCACCATTCATATCCTCAGGTTTTAGTCCAATAAAAAAAAATGGATGGACCCAAATAAGAAACTACTCATAAGAGTATAGTCCCCTATGTAAAATACATGTTATGGCTCCAAATTGGGGGAAAAAGGGATATAATGTACTCAAAGAGAAATGATATATCAAGAATTGGAAACCAGTCAACTGCCTATATATAAAAAAAAACACCCAAAAAGCGAGAATATCAACAATTATTGAGTATAATGCTGAACTAAATCCCATCAAGGACAAGTATCTTGTCAGTATATATAAGGGATATGTCCGATATCTAAATAGGATGTCCAATGTGAATGTCCTAATAACCCACAAAAAATACCATTCACAAAACAATTGTTGACCCAATCAATATGCAGTAATAATAATTAAAACTCAGAAAACAAGAAAACTAAAGGCCAATAATGTGTCCTAATGTATTAATTATCCTAAAGTAAATCGTATAAGCTTGAACTGTGGTCCTATCCCATATACATAAAGTGTTAATAATACACTATCTATTCATGTAGAAATGAGGTCCATATGTTGGAAAAAACAGATGCTTTAAGCTGAACAACTTTGTAATGCACCCTAGTTTTACCAAAGTGAAAGACCCCATAGAGATCAAAACAGGAATATTAAAGTAACTGCACTAAGAAACAACTGCAATATTAAATGTGCATAACTATTTTCATAAACACAATAATATGCTTCATTATTACTTAGTTTCCCAGGTACAGAAAATACTCATCCCTATACCATATTAATATCGCCTGTTGCAAAAACTCATAGGCAGCTGCTTATATAAATTCAAATCAAATTGCAAACATTGTACTCCATGAAACATGTACAGAACGTCGATAAATAATGCACCATTCAATATTTGTTAAATCAAAAGTGATATAGAAATACACTTGGAGTACCCCTAATGATAAACAGAAAAATATCAAACACAGTAGGCCAAGTTCACTGTTCAAATGAGTTCCCAGTTGGAAAACAATTCTGTTCATTGATTAGGTCACTTAGACATACATATGTCCAAAAAATACTGTATAATAGAATTCAAAGTCCCTTCATTGTAATAATTCCACACCAAAAAACTAATGGCAGCATAAAGTGAACAGCCACATTATATGCATTTCTCAAACAAAGTCCCAAAAGTTATTCCAAAATCAGTCGACAAGCAGGAAACCACTTTAGCACAAATACGAGCACAATCCAAGTCAGTACATTAAATGTAAACCATAAGTACCTTTGCAGTTATTAATACACATAAACAAAACCACCACATTGATATGTCATGCCCCAATGCTGCCTTTACCTCCTGAAAAAAATCACAAAGTTGCTTCCAACATACGCCGGCATGTAACCGCTCCCTTGGGCCCAAAGTGTTGAGAGGACAGTCACAAGTTATACTGATATTGTATGCCAACAATTAGGTTCACCAAATGTTGATCAGGAAATGTTAATAAAAGGCCTCCAGTCATCCAGTCCACTGCCAAATGTCACAAAAATGGAGTTTAGGGAGCTGCATATAAGGCAACTATTTATATGCAAAATATATAAGGGGGAAAAACAAAAATAAAGAACAAACTGTAGGAAAATTGGGTGCTCAAAATAGCACAGCAAATAGCCTCACCCACACCAAATGGCTGACAGCAAGAGAAAGGCAAGCAGAATAGTCCAGAATGATCCCTTGCTAATGCAGCAGTGTACAGCTTAAAGAAACAGTGATCCAAAAAACAAAACGTCAGCACCAAGGTGTATAAAGTATAACTTTATTATAAAGTTATCACATAAAGACAGACCAGTTTCAAAATAAATTTCAAGCCTTCCTCAGTGTAACCATAAATGAAAATAATCTCTCCTTATATACACACCCATTTATTAAAAAAGAACACCCATTAGCTGCTCACAATACATTTAACGAGGAGGAATTAAAGCACCTAGTTTAATAATCCATCTTTTTTCTTTACTGTTAAGTATATTGTGTCAGCCAGTTTTATTTGTTCTGTCCCCCTTAATAATATCAATGACAGTGAATCTAAAAGATGGGGAGGGATGATTAACCACATGTTTGTATAATGCATCTGTATGCTGTTTTTAATTTGATGTCACTTAAATGCTGACTGATCCTAAATTTCACGGGCCTGGATGTTTGGCCCACATAGAAGGCTGAGCATGAACAAGTGGCTAGATATATAACCCAGTCAGATGAGCAAATGGCAAAATATTTGATATCATAAACCTGACTGGTGTTGCGGCTGCTAAACATTTTGGTCTGATCGAATCTGTTGCAATGTACACAACAGCCACAACTATAACATCCCTGAAGTACATCACTCATAAGAGTGGACTGTGTGGTTGAGGCAACAACCCAGGTTACCACCTTATAATGATTAAAGTGGGATGCCAACGTCCTTCCCCTCCTAAACCCAAATCGACATCTGTTATCAATCAAATCCCTGATTTTTTCATCTGTGTGTAGGATGTTCCAATTTTGTTGTACCACATCACAGAAAATGCCTGTGTTATGCCCATATGTAGTAATCAATCTAATAGGGGCTGACTCGTTAGCTTTATGTTTATATTGTAACAATTCCCTGTTGACCCTAGCCCTGAGTAGCATCCTGCCTTCGCCCAAATGATACCACAATATAATGACAAAATGATTGACTTCAACAATTGGCTAAGCTTCTGATGTCATTCAAAGGGGATCCAGTATCTGTCTTCCTGAGACAACATGATCGACAGACCACAATGTTTTGCCAGAGATGGTCTGCACCTGTTGCCCCTGGGATTCAGGTTACTGGCTAAGGCTCTTGCCACCCCTATAGTGCCTTTTTTAGACAAAGTTCAAAGGACAAATCCACCACCATAACAGGTACAGGCATGCAAAATCTGAAGGTAATGCTACTCAATGCTAGAAGTCTAAACTTCAAAATGCACTCTCTCGAGGCACTGCTAAAAATGGAGAACATCGATATCTGTGCAGTAACTGAGACCTGGTTCAAGGCTCTAGAGAGCACCCCTGCAATACCAGGCTACAACTCTTACCACACATTTTGGCCACCAAATCAGGATCAAAACACTAAAGGTGGAAGTGTCCATATTCACCAAGGATATTCACACCACCAGGTTAGTTGCCCAACACAATGTGTCTGAAATTCTCCAAGTGAAACTAACACTAGGTAAGACTACAATCCAAATTGTAGCTTGCTACAGATCACCCACCATGCCCCAAGATTCTCACTACACCTTTCTAAACATACTGGAAAATATTAATATACAACCAAACACCATAATACTGGGTGATTTCAACTACCCTGCCATTAACTGGGAAAACTACTCATGTACCAACACCTTTGCCCAACGGTTCTTGGAATTCATAAATTCCAGTGCACTGGATCAACTAATCCATAGTCCCATCAAGGGCTCCAATATCTTAGACCTGGTCATTACCAACATGGGAAATCAATGCTCCACACCTATGGTCACCCGCTCATTGGTCAGGTCAGACCATAAGCTAATCACTCTTAACATCCACATCCCACCCCCAGTAAGGAAACCTCCATAAAAAAACTTCTCCAAAGCCAACTTCATGCTACTCAAGTCAGAAGTTTCAAACTTCATGACACCCAAGCAGACGGGAACTGAAAGTTCGACTGCTGAGTCCTACACTAAGGCTCAGTATGAGCACATCCACTCATGCATGAATCGTGCCATGCCAAATAGAACCAAGATGCTCTCCTCCAAAAAAAGGAAGTCAATCTGGTGGTCCCCTGCCATAAACAAACTTTGCAACAAAAGGAAGAAACTGTTGCGGAAAAGAGGAAAATCCCAGGATACAAAAAACTCCCTTACCAGCCTCAGTAAGAAGCTGAGATCCCTCATAAAATCCTCCAAAGCTGGTTATGAAAATAAAATTGCCAAAGATTCCAAAGACAATCACAAGGCATTCTATAACTATATCAGGAATTTAAATGGCAATGCTCAGATCTGCTCTGAGCTACAACAGAATGGCATTAAATATACTGATCCCAAGAATATTGCGAATATCCTGGCAGATTTATTCAGTGCCAACTTCACCCCCTCTCAGCCCCTAAATGACCCATCTCAATACCGGAAGATTGCCAAATTCTGGTAATAACGGCCACACAGGTTAAAAAAACGCACTCTCCAAAACTAAGAATACAGCATCCATGGGACAAGATGACATCCCGGGCTATGTACTACATGAACTACAAAATGAACTGGCACCTCACCTACGTGTCATGTTTAATCATACCCTCACCCCAGGCTTTGTGCCCCTTGAGTGGTGCACAGCTACAGTTATCCCACTCCACAAGGGGGGATCCACCTTGGATCCCGGGAACTACCGTCCCATCAGTCTGATGAGCCTGATCTGCAAGGCCATGGAATGTATTATCATGGAACTTATAAACAAAGACATTGGCAACCTTAAAACACTGGACTCCACCTAGTTTGGGTTTGTGAAGGGACAATCTTGTCTCCTGAACCTGATTGACTTCTTCGAATCAGTCTCCAGAGCCCTGGACGAGGGTAAGGCTGTCCACACAGACTATCTGGACCTTGCCAAGGCCTTTGACACCATCCCCCACTCTGGAATCATAGATAAACTTAATAAGATGGGCATTAATCCCTACATCACTTGATGGGTTGCCAACTGGCTTACTGACAGAACCCACACTGTAAAAGTAGCTGACTCCAAATCCAGCTCCAGACAAGTGACAAGTGGAGTACCTCAGGGTTCAGTCCTGGGACCTCTCTTGTTTGGCATCTATTTCTCTAAAGTACAGGCCAATGCTAAGGAACTCTGGCTGACAAAGTCCGCAGATGACTGAAAACTGGGAGACATTATTGAATCCCCAAATGGTGTGGATACTCTACAAAAGGGCCTTACAGAAACAGATGCTTGGTGCCAGAGTCATAGGTTCAAGCTCAATGCCAAATGTATAGTTATTCCCTTTGGGAAAAAACATGTACCCATGAATTACCACATAGGTGGCAGTACACTAAACACTGAAAGTGTGATAAGAGACTTAGGGACACAGGTGGACAGTGGTCTCACCTTCAATAACCACATTGCCACAACAGTCAGGAAATCCTTCTATGTGGCACACCTCATCACTAAGGGCTTTTCATCCAGAAAAAAAGGAGGTCATTGTCCCACTGTACTCATCCCTCATTAGACCCATTATAGAATGCAATGCCCATTTGGTATGTGCCTCTCAAGACATCTGCAACAACTGGAAAGGCTGCAGAAATACTTCACTAAAATAATCACAAGCCTAAAGCAGATGCCCTATGCTCACCGTCTTAAAAAACTCCAGCTATACTCTGTCGCATATCGTCTACTCTGAGGTGATCTTAGCTTAACATACAAGGCCATGTCAAACCCAGAGCTGTTTGACATGCTACACTTAAAGAAATCCCAATCCCTCAAAGCCACACACTCCAGGGATCTAAACCTTGGTCATCACAATAAACAAAACATGCTGGAGGGGTAGGTTCCTGATCAAGAGACTCCAGAGACTCTGGAATAGACTGCACATATATGTCAAGCAGAGCACCTCTTTGGCCCTCTTCAAAATGAACCTTGATGATTGGATGTGAGAAAGGAAACTCACCCCGGGGATCATGTCAGTCGCCCTGCTAGACAGGGTTCCAGGGAGGTAAATAGTGTGGGAAGACATAGCCAGGGAATTGTTATGGCTAGGCTTGTATAGGCCCTAGGGCCAATAGCCTAGTACCGACCTATGAACCCATGAATCTATTCCTGGCTTGCCATACCACTGACCTCTCTACATGCCATGGTAATCATTCCAGGTTTATGCCCACGTTCCCTAAATCTCCTGACCATATCTGTTTTGTGATGGTCATATTTATCACTACCAGAACAAATGCATTTAATTCTCATAAACTGAGATTTTGGTATATTATGAAAGACATGTTGTGGATGGTAGCTTGATGCATGTAGGAGGGAATTATATTTAGGAATTTTGTGGAAGACCTGTGTATCCAAAGTTCCATCCACATTTTGGTAACTAAAACATCCAAAAATGTGATTTGGTTTAGATCATGTGTACAGGTGAATTCAATCCCCCATTTATTTCCATTCAGATATGCCACAAATTCTTGTAGATATTCCAAATCACCCTTCCAAATAAGCTAACAGTCATCCAAATAACGTCACCAGATATCCATTTCTGGCAAAAACAAATTATGTGAGGGGTAATATATGATATGGTTTTCTACATATGCTATGAATAAGTAGGCATAAATGGGGGCAAAGGATGCCGCCATAGCTGTACCCCTAGTTTGCCAGACGCATTTGTCCTGGTAGTAAAAAACATTTTTGGTCACAACATGTTCCGTCATCAGTAGTAACAACATATTAGCCCCCATTTTCAACTGCCATTCTATCAACACCATTCTTAAACTAGTCAAAGAACTGCCATCGATAACAAACAACCCTCCCAATAAAAAGATAAGCTGCTCAAACCCAGTCCCCAAGAACCCCAGTTCACATCACTCACCCCACAAAGAAACCACTAACAAGGCTTTAGCAATTCTAATATTCTCCCTAAAACGAGTTCTCATCTCTCTAGTATTTAAATTATTAATTAAACTAAAACCATTCTTCCTATCCGGTCATAACCTCCCCTCTGAATACTTGAAGCTTCATGGCAATGCAATAGCCTACCCCATCAGTATTTTAATTAACAGATCCATCTCAGAATCCACAGTCCCTCAAATTTGGAAGAAATTCATCTTAACCCCATTGCACAAAAGTGGAAAAACTAATGATTTAACTAAATATCCACCCATTTCCATGTTCTCACCATTATCTAAAATATTGCAAAAGTGCATACGAACTCAACTACTAAAACACCTCTCTGACAATAATCTCCTTGCCCTTACTGAACATGGCTTGCATCTTGTACACAGTGCTACTAAAGCCTTACTTTCTTTCACAGATACTGTGAACAAACCTCTGGATACTGGTCTATCGACAACAGTAGTTGTTTTAGACCTATCCAAAGCTTTTGACACAGTATCACATACTAAACTATTTCAACAACTAGCAACTTTAGGATGCTCTGAAAATACCCTTACCCAGTTTGCTAACTACCTGAACAACAGACAACAGTCTTCTCAGATGGAAAAACAATCAATCTGGTTATATGGTTAACAAGACAGTAGTCCCCCAGGGGTCCATTATTGGACCTTTGCTTTTTAATGTATTTATAAGTAATCTTCACAGAGTCTCCCTACAAAGTTCAATCATCCAATATGCCTATGATTCTACTATTATATCTTCCATTAGCAACTTCCCAGATATTTTTAAAAATAACACAAAATGCCTTGTCAACCATAGAAACGTGGCTAAATGAAGCCCAGCTACTACTAAATCCAAAACAAATCTGAATTACTATTTTCGTCTAAGCCACCTCCATATGAGTTTAAGATTTAGTCACAAAACAGAAGTGAAAATGAAGTAGTGAAGAGAGCAGCATTGCTAGGCATTGCTACAGACGACAAACTATCCTTTAAGCAACATATTCTTAATGCAACAAAAAAGAAACACATTTTAAACTTGGAACACTCTACAGACATAAACTCTAAATGGATAAACCCACAAAAATAAAACTGGCAAATACCCTCCTACTCCCTTCCCTCCTCTATGGTTCCTCCACCTTTACCAAACTTCACACATCTTTAAGCAACAAACTACAATCATGCCACTACAAAACTGCAAAATTTGCCTCTGGCCTACCAAACCGCACATACCACTGCCAGGCCATAAAGGAATTGAAATAGTTTCAATTCCCCCACTACCTTCATTACACCCAACTAACTTCTGCTCATAAACTAATATACATCCCAGAAAACTGCCCCTCACTTCATTCTATCCTACAATCCTACATCCCCCTCCCAGAATATTTGATCTACTAACAAACAGCTTCTAAGTGTATCCAAACCCAACAAAAGAACTGGACAATGCTTGTACTCCAACTCCATAGCAAAATTATGGAATGCCCTACCCCCCTCTATTACACAACTTGATTCCATAAAAACCTTTAAATTTGCAATAAAAAGCTATTTCCTTAACAATCCAATTGGTCCTTGTGCCCAGAACTATAGACCACAGTAAACAAAGTCTAAGGGCAGGATTCACGAAGGCTTGCACGGAGTCTAAGAGTAGTGTAAGACTCCATGCAGCCTTCGCGATCCAGGAACAGCCCAAAGTCCGTGTAAGAGACCAGCTAAAACGTCTCTTACACGGAGTGGGCGTGGATAAGCTAATCACCTCACTTGCAGCCGAATAGCATGCAAATGAGGTTGATTAGCAATCCAGGAAACCCAAAGCAGCCCATGTAAGAGCCCTTTTAGCTGCAGAAATGTACTCAGTTGACAACTGAGTATGTTTCTGCAAAAACCACAACGGAGCCATGTCAGCTCCAAATAAAGGGTGCATATGTGTCAGGCAGCATGCCAATGGCCAAATATGTGGCCATTGGCAAGGTACCCCAATGCAAATATGAAAAATAAATACTTTTTTTTTTTCGGCGATCGCTGGTGTTTAAACGCAGCGCAGCCCCGCGCAAACGGGCTGTGCTCTATAAAAACATAAAAATGAAGGTTATAAACCCACAAATGTGGGTTTTATGCAATGCATGGATTTACAATGCAGGGACCAGCAGACCAAAAACAACATGGCTACCGTTTAGTGGTTGCTAAGGGGGGAAGCTGAGTCTAAGAGATGTAACTAAGCATTAGTAGGCAATCTGATGCAAATGAGTGTTAGGATACTGAATTCCACTGTCACATAGCAAATGAGCACATTCTGAGTAGTGTAAGAGATACATAAGGGGGGGATAGAGTAGGAGATAGGTGACATCACAGGGGGGAATGGCAGAAAGAAATGCAGTTCATTGGAGGTCAGAGTTACATGACAGATGTCAGACACATATCATGGAAAGAGGAGTGCCACGACATAAGCATGGGAAAGTCAAGAAATGGAAGGTGTACACTGTTGCCTACACCAAAGTTTCTTGCTGGGCGTGCATGCGCACGTGTGCGCGCCATGAAGCGCGAGTAAGGCAGTGTGTGTGTGTGTAAGACAGACTAAGCATGTGGGAGCGTGTTGGGAGATGTTTAACACTGTTTGCGTGGGTGTGCACGCGTTTTAACCCGAATAAGCAGATTCTGAACCGTGTAAGCATGTGTGCACGTGTGTAAGCCACTGTGAGCGTGTTTCTGCTAGTATGCATGCTGCTCCCCCCTGAGGAAACAGAAAGGAAAAAGGAAGCAACATAATTAGTAGGAAGCTAGCAGGGAATACTGCTGGAGCTAGCAGGTGAAAACAATTAGAAGCAGGCAATTACACAGGCAGAATAGTAGCTCAGCCAAACACTTAAAACTCTGCAAACAGCAGTGCAAGATGTTTCTCTCAAGAGACACTGCAAGACAGGAGTAAGCTATTAGAAGTGAAAACTAAAAAAGCTGAACTCAGAGCAGAAATGTTAGGGGCTGCCATAGCTGTCATAATGAGACATAGGCGACTTGCTGAGGGTGGTGAAAATGCAGATGGTGCCAGACAACCCACAGTGAGGAGACGGAGAAGAGTGTACAGGCCCAGGGTCACCTACCACGGGTTACATGAGCTGGAGATAGTAGAGCGCTATAGAGTGGACAGAGAGCTCCTGCAGCAAATAGTGGAGCTATGCAGGACACGCCTTACACACAGAACCAACAGAGGGGAACCCATCCCAGTGGAAACCAAGGTATGTGTTGGCCTAAGAATATTAGCAACAGGTACCTTCCAGAGACCAACTGGTGATATGATGGGGATATCACAGGCATCAGCCTCCAGGGTACTGCACCAGTTCCTGGATGCCATGTCAGCACATGTCGGTGATCATGTATATTTCCCCAATGCCCGTGAGGTATTGAGCAGCAATATGCATCTCTTCCAGCAAATAGCGGAATACCCTGAGGTAGTGGGTGCAATAGACTGCACGCACATATGCATCAAAGCACCAGCCGGTGAGCGGGGTAGGGCCTACATTAACCGCAAGGGCTTCCCCTCCATCAACTGCCAGGTCATGTGTGATGCCCAGGGCATAATAATGAATGTGTGTGCTGGCTGCCCTGGGAGCTACCATGATTCCCACATCTGGCATTTGACGCAGCTGTACCAGACATTTGCCAATGGGGACATCCCACACAGACGCAGGTTATGCACTGGAGCCGTGGCTGATGACACCCATCAGAAACGCACACACACCTGAACAGGAACGCCATAATGAGGCACACGCAGAAACACGTAATGTAATAGAGCGTGTGTTTGGGCTGCTCAAGTCATGGTTTCGGTGTCTGGACACATCTGGTGGAGCCTTGCAGTACACACCAACTACATGTACCCAAATTGTCATGGCATGTGCTATGCTACATAATATGATCTTGTGAAAACAGCTGCAGCAGGACCAGCATAGGGCTGGGCCAAACAGCCCCCCACCATTGCCAAGGCCATCACAGGCAGAATGTGACTTGGAGGAGGAACAACCTGAGCCTGCCCCAGTTGGCAGAAGGAGGCATGCCCAGTATGCCCTGGCCTTGGCAAAGAGGCAACGCATAGCACATACACTGGCTCAGTAGGAACCCTGGGAATGATACCCCCTCTGGCTCACTCAAATAATAACAGGGATGCCTAAAATGACATGACCTGCTCACAAACATGTACAGGGAGTGTAATATGTGCATCCGACAGAGGCAGCCCTGCAGCACCACCTGAGGCATGAATGCCATGTGTTAAGTAATGTAACACCATGTACTATATGCACACCTGAGGACCGTGACTAACATCCTACCCTCACCAAGCATCATGCCACAATATGACAATGAGATGATCAAGTGCAATAATTGGCTGAAGTATTGCAGTTAGTCAAAAGGGATCCAATGTGTGCCAGCCTGGGATGACATGCTGAGCATGACATGATGCTCCACCTGCTAGAACTGGCGTGCACCTATCAGTGCAGGCCGTATGGATACTGGCAAAGGCTGTTGTTACCCACAGTGTGCCCTGAATAGGTAAGGCTCAAAACATAAACCTACCTCCATAGGTATCAGAAGGGATAAGAACCTAGATGTAATGCTAACCAATGCCAGAAGTCTAAACAACAAGATGCATGCAGTCTAAACTCACCCAGTATGGAGAATGTTGATATCTGTGCTGTAACAGAAAACTGGGTCAAGGCTCACAACAGCACCCTAACACTACCAGGTTACACCTCATACTGTGCTATACAGCCTCAAAACATGGAACAAGCTACAAAAGGAGGGTGACTAGCAATAATTGTCAAGGATAACCGCACCCCCATGTTGGTACCACAACAAGAAGCAGCATGGACTAGCCATGGTCAAGTAACAGTGGATAAAACTGCCCCCCAGTTTATAGCCTGCTGCAGACTACCATCCCAACACCAGGAACTGCACCTGGCCTATGTTGGAATACATGAATATATCAAGTCCTCCAAACCACATTATATTGGGTGACTGAAAATACCCAGACATAGACTGGGAGCATTATACCAGCTCCAACACTGTAGGACAAAAGTTCATAGAATCCATAAACCAAAATGCCCAGGAACAACGTACCACTCCCACAAGAGGGGTAAGCATACTGGATGTGACAATCAGCAACATGGGTACTGGATGGCAAGATGGGAAGTGTATTGCTCACTGGTAAGACCAGACCATAGAGTAATCACACTGGATATACACATCCTGACCACAGTCCCTGGCCAGAAAACCACAGTGAAAAACATGTGTAAAGCAAAATTTGCACTCCTCCAAACTGATGTGGAATCCATTAAAGGTCCTGTGCAGGTGCAAAATATGGGCCACACCTCAGAACCTGTTATACAGGCATTCCATGAACACTGCCAGGAATGCTTGGATTATGCAATCCTAAATTAAAACAAGACACAATGCCATACATGCAGGCATCTGGCATGGTGGACACCAGCCATAACCAAACCATGCAAGAGAATGAGGAAGCTACAACATGATAGAGCAAACATAAAAAAAGAAGTAATCACTGATCAGTAGTATGGCAATAAAATATGTCCACACATACAATCCACTAAGGCCAGCTACAACAAGTTGAATCTGTGAATCTTGAGGCAATGTTACACCTGCCCCAAGTACACAGACAACCCCCAACTCCCCCCAAGAAATACAAATATATGTGAGAGATGCATCCATCTATCCAAACTGGAGGCTGAGCTCCCTCAACTCAGTACTCCCAAAACTAGTCAGGAGGAGAAGGTAACCACACACACCACAAACCCAGTCCCAGATCGACCTATCACAACTGCAAACCAAAGACATAAACACAGAAAAACATTCCCAGAGGCCCGAATTACAAACACACCACACCAACAGAGGCCTCCAAAGCAGACACCCAATCAAACAACCTCCAAACATAGCACATGCAACACATAGTACACAAAGCTGGTGTGCCAAACAGTCACAGGCCAGAAGGAGAAACAACATGCCTGATACAGTTGTAATAGGTGACTCCATAGTGAGACACGCTGCTGTCCCGCACACCAGACTGAACAAGGGAAAGGGTACAGTAAGCTGCCTGTAGGCTGCTACAATACACCACATAACACAAGTATGCAGGTCACCCCAAAGCAAGTAGAAATATGATGCAGTCATAGTCCATGCTGGTGTGAATGACCTGAGATGTACCTCCCCGGACTACATGAAAAGAGACATAGATGAGCTCTCCGATTATGTAGTCCAGGCCGGTATGACACTGACCATTTGCAGCATCCTACCCTCACCAAGAATGATGCCACAGTACAAACACGGAATGATCAGTTATAACAAGTGGCACAATTACTGGTGTCATTCCAAGGGGATCCAATGTCTGTCTGCTTGGGATGTCATGCTTGACAAGCCACGCAGCTGTTCCAGGGATGGCTTGCACCTGTTACCCCTGGACATCTGGATATTGGATAAGGCTTTTGCCACCTCCATAGAGCCTTACGTAGGCAAGGCTGAAAAGACTAACCCACCACCCTACAAAACATAAGTGGAAAGAAACATAAGGGTAATGCTGACCAATGCCAGATGTGTAAACCTCAATATGCATGCTCCTGAGGCCATCCCCAGTATGGAGAACATTGATGTCTGTGCAGTGACAGAAACCTGCTGCAAGCCTCCTGACAGCACACAAGCACTACCAGGTTATACCACATATCATGCGTTATGGCCCCAAAACCTGGAACAAAACATAAAAGGAGGGTGAGTATCCATATTCACCACAGACACCCATACGTCCAGGTAACTGACAATGCACAAGGCATTGGAGTCCACCCATGTGCAACTAACCATAGGCAAGACTGCTGTACAGTCTGTAGCATGCTACAGACCACACTCTCACACACAGGAACCCCACCCAGCCGTCCTGAAGACACTGGACAGTATGAATGTCCCACCAAATACCAAACAAGGTACTCACAAATTACCACATAGGTGGTAAACCATTATGTATGGAAGGAGTAATCAGGGACCTAGGGACACAAGTGGACAGTAACCTGTTATGTGACACTCACATTGCCAAAGTGGCTAGGAAGACTGTCTATATTGGACACCGTATCATGAAAGGATTCACATCTACGTCAACAGAGGTCATTGTGCCCCTATACTGTTCTCTTATCAGACCCATAATCTAATACAATGCCTCATTTGGGATGTACCTTACCTGACACCTGCAGCAGTTAGAAAGACCTCAAAGGTACCTCACCAAGAGGATAAAGGGTCTCAAATATATGTCATATGCTGCCTGGCTGTAGACACCCCAGCTGAATGCAGTCACATACTGCCTACACAGAGGCATTGTATGTCTGTTGTACAAGGCCATGTCCAACACAGGAGTAATAGACATGCTCCACCCCAAAAAACTCAAAGCCAACGGAGCTGTGAGAGTGAGAGATGTCAACCTCAACACATAATGTAATAGGATGTGCTGGAGGGACAGATACATAACCCAGAGGCTCCCCATACCCTGGAACAGAATCCCACTCCATGTTAGGCAGAGCCCCTCACTGACACTCTTCAACAGGAATCTTGCCAAGTGGATGGATGATCGTAGATTTACACTGTGGGGTCTTCACTGTGTCATGCCCAGACAGAGGCACAGCAAAGCAAATCATAAATGGCCATAATATTCACATAGCAAGGGGTGGCGAAAGCCACACACACTCTGGCTAGGCTTACAAATGCCCTAGGGTGGATAGCCTAGTATGAACCTATGAACCTATGAAGATACAAATTGTACAGGACACTAAGGAAAATCCCAAGGCTTCCACAACTGATGGTAGGAACCGTGTTGGGAATTCACAGATATGCTCTGAATCACACAAATATTACAAACAACATACCAAACACACACACATATTGCCAACATACATCCTGACAGGTGCAGTGCAACCCCCCCCCCCCGAAAATTCAAAATATCTATCCCAGCAGACTGCTGGCCCCCTGACATTGCAGATGCTGAGGTAACAGCCAGCATCTACAAAGCAAAACACACAGCAGCAATGGTATGAGATGGTGTCCTGGGCTGAGTCCAACATGGACTCCAAGAAGAATGGAATGCCAAATCACACTACTGCTCAATGTCAGCCTTACCACAGGATATGTACCCAAAGAGCAGTGTACAACAACAGTGGTCATTCTCAACAAAGGTGTTGCCTGAATAGATACTGAAAACTTCCACCCCAGAATCCTGAGAAGCTCGGTCTGCACAGCTATGGAAAGGATCAGCATGTACCGCAGACATAAAGATATTGGGGACCTACTGACACCGGACCCTACCCAGTGTGGCTTTCTTAAGTGCAGATCCTGCCCCTAAACATGTTTGACTCATTTGAAACAGTCATTAAGGTCATTGATGAGAGCAATGTGGTCCACACAGCATAGCTGGACCTTGCAAAGGCTTCTATACAATACCCTATATGTTCATTATAGATATGCTCACCAGCTTAAATATAAACCCCTATGCCAGTAGAGGGGTTGCAAACCAGACCAAGGACAGAACTGACATGGTCAGACATGCTGCAGCCATGTCAGACTACAAACCAGATATAACTGGCATCACACAAGGCTTGGTCCTGGGACCTCCCTCGTTTGGTATATATGTCCCTTAGGTACAGGCCAACATGGAAGTACTGTGTCTGAACATGTTTGCAGAGGACTACAAACTGCCCACCATATCTGACCCTCCAGCTGACACAAGCATCCCACAAAAGGGCCACATAGAAACAGACAACTGGTGCCATAGTCATGTCAGCAAGCTAATTGCAGAAAAGTGTATAGTCAACCCCCGTGGATATACAGTAAGTGCCCACCAATTACCACATAGGTGTTAACCCATTACGTACTTAACATGTAATGAGAGACCTGGGGACACAAGGTGATAGATATCCTGCATTGGACAAACATGTGGCTGTAGTGTTTACAGAAACATACCATATACCCACCTAATCATGAAGGTTGTCAGATCTAGATAAGGGGAGGTCATTGTGGCTCTGCAGTCATCCTTCATCAGCATTACAATTGACTACAATAGCCCCTGTGGGATGTACCTCAGCAGACACCTCCATCTACTGTAAAGTCCCCAACAGTACCTCACCAGGAGTATCAAAGAGCTTGCACAGATGCCATGCGTTGCCTGATTAAACAAACTGCAGCTACAGACACTGCCATACTGCCCACCCAGAGGCAAGCTGTGCCTGATGTATAAAGCCATGTCCAAGCTGGAATCAATAAACATGCTGCACCTTGTACAATCTGAATGGCAGTGAGCTATGCACATGAGAGACCTGAACCCCAGCACTGACATACATAGGACAAGCTGTACTGCATGATCCATAACACAGAAGCCACCCCCACTCATGAGTAAACTCCCAGTACAGGCTATCCATAGAGTCACTCATCGATTCTCCTCAAGAGGAATCTTGATGAGTGGATGGGAGATGGTAGGTTTACCCTGGGTATCACTGTTATGTCACAGGTAGACAGAGGCACAGTATACTAACCATGACATATGTCATGGCAAACTCCACTTACACTGTGTGTCGAAGGACAAACACACTCTCCGACTAGCATTAGAAATGGCCTAGGGCACATCGCTAGTGTTTGCAAATGTACACCTATGTTGTGGAATACACTACCAATGTTGGACAAGCCTGGTTTAAGTAGTTCATATCTGAGCATAATGCAACATGGTCAGATGTGCACAACTGGCCCCTAACCAGGCTGTTGTGCTCACTATGGAAATGTAAAGCAGTGATAGGACTAAAGCCCAGGTTACTGTCCACCACAGTCAAAGTACTGAACCAGTACTCTATACGGTACTACAGTGTTAGGTCAGTATGAAAGGATGTTGACAACCGTATGCAAAGTATCCCATGCAAACCCTGCAGGCACAGTATAATCCCTGTTGTGTTCACACACAAAGCAGTCGGACAGTAACTACACAACATGACACACAACACACAACCATAAACGGGAGATATTTGTTGAAGTTCACACTCATCCACAAATGTGGTGGGCTGCAGAGTTCAACATATGGAAAGCTCACACTGGGCATGCTCACACACTTTGATAAATGAGACATATGTCAGACAACATGCCATGGGAAGGCTGAACTGGGCATGCTCACACACTTAGGCCAAATCTCAGTTTAGCAGTTGGCCACACATATCTGGTATTTGTACGTGTTATTCCAGGAACCAACCACATTACAGCAATCTGCCCAGTGCACACAGTTAAATGACTACAGAGACATACATGATATAATGGATCCCTCCCATATGCAAACATCTTCCACAGATACACAAGTTGTTCATACAAACAGGGAATGCTATGGCAATAAAGACCTGCAAACAGTCTGTCAGCAACAAATAATGTGCATTTGACAATTAAACATATGGGTGTAGAGGTCAACACTAGGCTGTTTGCCCTAGGGAATGACAGCTTAGCCAGAGTCTGCTTGGTGTCTGCCTCCCCAGTACAGTAGTCTACTGTGCCACTGTAAAGTAGGTCACATAAGGCACCGTGTGAGGCTAGTGTGCTGTGTCTCTGTCAAGCAGGGACACAGTGGAGATCCCAGGGTTTGAATTTGCTAAGCCACAGCCATGTTGTTGGTGTGTGCTGGAAGAGGGTTGCTGAGGACCTCTAACAGTAAGTGGGCGTCAATAACAGACTGAGGGGAGCCTTATCTGCATTGTCTGGACAATTTCACTGTCAACACTGTGTCCTGATGATTATGAGGGATTGAAGTGTCATGCCGGTACTGTTCAGAGATGTCCTCCCTCTTTGGGCTACTGCTCTGCAATGTATTAGCTCACTCTGTCGGACAGCTCATATATGGCTGGTGTACATCTGACAGGTGTCCTGTTGTGGAGCAGTCATGGGTATATTTGGGATAGCATGATCAATGCAAACCTTCCACATGCTCATAGAATGCAATTGTCAAGGATTATGCAGAGTGGCCTGTATACTCCCCCAGCATGGGTCCTTTGAAGTCTTCCATCCCAGTCTTCACAAGTGTAAAGTCTGCTTTTGATAAATACAGTTTGTTTGCAGTGACAACCTTGCCTGGGGGTGGGGATGGGATATGGATGGCCAGGGAAAGGTGGGTATGGTCAGATATCAACAATGGTGGTCTACGTCTGGTGTGGAACAGTGAGTACCCATGTTGTAGATGGTCAGGTGCAATATGTATTCCCCTTTGTGGCTGTGGTGAGTGATTCTGCCATAGCACATGGACTCACAAATTGTAGTGGCTGTAGGGTAATGTTGTAGAGGCCTGAGTAGTTCCCACACACAATATGCCTGTACCTGACGTTAACAACTGGAATGGTGCATGTGAACACCTGCATATCTTGGCACTGTGCCCAGGGAAGCAAAGTGTGTGTCCTGGATGTGGGAGGGGTGGTCAGGACTGGTTGTGTTGTGTGCTACAGGTCCTGTGGTCACGAAGCATGGTATAAAACATAACCTGCCAGTGCCATGTGCATATCTGACCCTGACGTAGGTGGCTGCAAATGCATATATATGCTATCCCCCACCTGACAGGTAGTACTAGATGTACATACCTCTGTAGAAATAATGATGTCAGCACCCTATAAATATTGCAGGTGCAGAGCAGATGCCCAGTGATCCGGATAGTGCGCTCTACTAATGCATCTGTCTCTAGTGTCATAACATAGTTTGGTAGGGGTTTGAATCCTGCAAATGCTCAGTGTGTGTGGGTTTGGTGTGTGTGCAAGTCTGTCTGAGGAAAATGTCCCTTTTGGCAACTGGGAAAACACACTACAGGATGCACATTCCCCTTTCTAAACACTGATGATGTCAGCACCCTATAAGTAAAGCAGGAGAAGGGAAACCTCTTAGTAGTGCGAATAGCGCGCCCTGCTAATGGGTCCGTCTTGAGTATCATAACCTAGTTAGGTAGGGGTTTGAATCCTACAAATGCTCAGTATATGTGGAGGGGGTCAGTGTGTGTGCAAGTCTGTATGAAAGAAATGGCCCTTTTGGCAACTAGGAGAACACACTACAGGATGCACATTCCCCTTTCTAAACACTGATGATGTCAGCACCCTATAAGTACAGCAGGAGAAAGAAAACCTCCCAGTAATGCAAATAGCGCGCTCCGCTAATGCGTCCGTCTTGAGTGTCATAACATAGTTAGGGAGGGGTTTAAATCCTGCAAATGGCAAGTGTGTGTGTTTGGATGAGTGGGGTTAGTGTGTGTGCAATTCTGTGTGAGAGAAATGTCCCTTTTGGCAACTAGGATAACACACTACAGGATGCACATTCCCCTTTCTAAACACTGATGATGTCAGCACCCTATAAGTACAGCAGGAGAAGAAAAACCTCCTAGTAATGTGAATAGCGCGCTCCGCTAATGCATCAGTCTTGAGTGTCATAACATAGTTAGGTAGGGGTTTGAATCCTGCAAGTGTGTGTGTTTGGATGAGTGAGGTTAGTGTGTGTGCAATTCTGTGTGAGGAAAATGTCCCTTTTAGCAACTAGGAGAACACACTAGAGGATGCACATTCCCCTTTCTAAACACTGATGATGTCAGCACCCTATAAGTACAGCAGGAGAAGGGAAACCTCCCAGTACTGTGAATAGCGCGCACTGCTAATGCATCCGTCTTGAGTGTCATAACATAGTAAGGTAGGGGTTTGAATCCTGCAAGTGTGTGTATTTGGATGAGGGGGGTTAGTGTGTGTGCAATTCTGTGTGAGGAAAATGTCCCTTTTGGCAACTAGGAGTACACACTACAGGATGCACATTCCCCTTTCTAAACACTGATGATGTCAGCACCCTATAAGTACAGCAGGAGAAGGTATGTGGCATGGACAATGACTGAGTCATATGTGTCCATGCCTATGACTGACCTGTATGCTTGTGTTATGTGGTGGACCATAGTGCCCCACGGGCATATCACTGTGACCTTCACCTTGTCCAGCCTGGTGAGCGTGACCTCACTGTACCGGACAATAAAGGTACCTAACACAACTGTGGCAGGTGTGTTGTCTAGCCGTACAGGCTGTGACTGTTTGGCACACAGGATTTGTGTGCTATGTGTTATGTGTGATGTGTTCTGGCATAACGTATGCCTGTGTGCCAGCTGCAGAGGTGTCTGCTGCTCAGGCAGGATGCTATTCTTAGGCTCCACGAATGGCCCAGTGTGTTCACGTGCTTGTATTGCTGTCAGTGTAGGTCTACATCAGACTGGTATTGTAGTCACTGTAGTATTTCATGCCACCTGACAGGTTATGCCAGTACTGGGTTCAGAGTGCTTAGTCCCCAGTTTGGTTATGAGGTTCCATCTCATACATGTGTTGTACGTCCATGTGTGGGGGAGAGGGTTGACTGTGTACATGTGGCAGCTGTGACATTGCTACATGACCCACATATTCCAAAACTGTACCATAGAGTTGACTGACAACTGACCTTTGCACATTCTACCATAGTATTGTGATTGCCATGGTGATTAACAGCACATAGTGCCAATGGGGAACAAGGTACATAGGGTCATAGGTTCATAGGTTCATACTAGGCTATCTGCCCTAGGGCATTTATAAACCTAGCCAGAATGTGTTTGGCTGTCGCCATCCATTGTAAATATATCTTGCCATGCCCTTTTTCGAGGTTAGTATACTGTGCCTCTGTCTAACAGTGACACAGAAGTAATACCCGGGGTAAACCTACAATGTCCCATCCACTCATCAAGATTCCTCTTGAAGAGAGTCAATGACGACTCTGCCTAACCTGGACTGGGATTTTATTCCAGAGTGAAGTGAGCCTCTGGGTTATGAATCTGTCCCTCCAGCATGTCCTATTTATTTCAGTGCTGAGGTTCAAGTCTCTCAAGCGTGTAGCTCGATGGGATTTGGATATTCTCAGGTGCAGCATGCCCATTAATTCCAGGTTTGACATGGCTTTATACATCAGGCACAGATCGCCTCTGAACAGGCGGTATGCCACTGAGTAGAGCTGGGGTTTCTTTAACCGGTCAGCATATGGCATCTGTTTGAGCCCTTTGATCCTCTTGGTGAGGTACTTTTGGAGTCTTTCCAGTTGCTGCAGGTGTCTGGTAAGGTACATCCCAACAGGGGCATTGTACTCAATTATGGGCCTGATGAGAGATGAGTAAAGAGGCACGATGTCCTCCCCTGATCTAGATGTGAATCCCTTCATGATGGGGTGGGCTATATAAAATGTCTTTCTAACCACTTTGGCCACATGGTTGTCAAATCAGAGATTGCTATCAACTTGGGTCCCCAGGTCCCTAATTACTTCTTCTGTACTTAATGGATTACCACCTATGTGGTACTTTGTGGGCACTTTGTTTTTGTCAAAGGGGATGACTATACACTTTTTTGCATTCAGCTTGAGGCCATGGCTCTGGCACAAGTTGTCTGTTTCTATGAGGCCCTTTTGGAGGATGCTTGTGTCAGCTGGAGAGTCGATTATGGTGGCCAGTTTGCAGTCATCTGCATATTTGGTCAGCCACAGTCCTTCCGTGTTGGCCTGTACCTCTGATAAATATATACCAAACAAGAGAGGTCCCAGGACTGAGCCTTATGGGACACCACTTGTAACTGGTTTGCACTCTGGCATGGCTCCAGCAATTCTAACCATGTGGGTTCTGTCCTTGAGCCAGTGTGCAATCCATCTAGTGACATAGGGGCTTATATTTAAGCTGGTGAGCTTCTCTAGACTGCCTGAGTGGGGTATTGTATCGAAGGCTTCTGCGAGGTCCAGGTAGGCTGTGTGGACCACCTTTCCCTCGTCAATGGCCTTGGTGACTGTTTCAAAGAAATCAACCAGGTTTGAGAGGCAGGATCTGCCCTTAACAAAGCCAAACTGGGTATGATCCAGTGTCTGTAGGTCCCCAATATCTTTATTTATGAGGTCTATGATGATCCTTTCCATAGCTCTGCAGACCGATCTAGTGTGGCTTATGGGGCGATAGTGTCCAGGATCCGTTGAGGCACCACCTTTCTGTAGAGGGACCACTGTTGCTGTACGCCACTCTTTGGCCACATATCCTGTAGTAAGGCTGGGATTGAACAGTAGTTTTATGTTTGGTTGTAGCTCTTCTTGGAGTTCATGTTGGACACAGCCCGGGACACTGTCTGGTCCCATTGATGCAGTGTGTATTGCTTTGGAGAGGGCGGCTCTTACCTGAGCATCTGAGATGTTGGGGGGGGGCAGCACTCTACTGGGATACATATTTGCCCTTTCAGTGTGGAGGGGGGGGAGTTTGCACTGAACCTGTCAGCTAGAATGTTGGCAATGTCTGTGGGTTTGGTGTTTCTATTGACATTTTGGACTACCTCTGAGCATATCTGGGAATTACCACCCAGGTTCCTAACATAACTAAAGAAAGCCTTGTGATTATCCTTAGTGTCCTGTGCAATTTCTCTTGAAGCTGGCCTTAGACAATCCTATGAGTGCCTGTAGTTATTTGCTAATACTGATCAGTGATGCCTTCCCTTTTTGGGATTTTGCTGTATCATTTAGTAGCTTCCTCCTTCTATTGCGTAGTTTGTTTATGGCTGGGGTCCACCAGACAGGACGTCTGCCTTTGGAGGATTGGGTCTTGGTTTTATTCGGGATCACATGATCCATGCATTCCTGAAGGTGTCCATAGAATGTGTTTATAGAGGAATCTGCGGTCTGGTCTGTAGTTTCCACAGGCCCGGGGGCTTTGAAGGTTTCCACCTCAGTTTTGAGGAGTGTGAATTTGCTTTAGAGAAGTTGTTCACTGTGGTGTTCTGGGCAGGGGGTGGGGTCGGGATGTGAATATCCAGTGAGATTAGTTTATGGTTTTATCTTACCAGTGAGGGATACACTTCTGGTCTGGAGCATAGAGTCCCCATGTTGGTGATGATCAGGTCCAGTATGTTTCCCCTTCTTGTGGGAGTGGTAACAAGTTGTTCCATAGCATTTGAGCTCATATATTCTAGGAATCTTTGGCCTAGGGTGTTGGAGCTAGAGTCATGCTCCCAGTCTATGTTTGGGTAGTTGACGTCGCCCAATATAATGGTGTTTGGAGAGACCTTCATATTTTCCACTGTTCTCAGGAAGGCCGAGTGCAGTTCTTGGATTTGGGAGGGAGGTCTGTAGCAGGCTATAACCTGGAAGGCAGTTTCACCCATTGTTAGTTGCACATGGATAGTCTCTGATGCTTGGTGCTTTGCCACCAACCTGGAGGTTTGGGTATCTTTGATGAATATCAATACTCCCCCTCCTTTTGTGGTTCCTTCCAAGTTTTGGGGCTGAAAAGCATGGTATGAGGTATAACCTGGTAGTGCTGGGATGCTCTCAGTAGCCCTGAACCAGGCATCTGTTACTGCACAGATATCGATGTTCTCCATGCTAAGGAGAGTTTTGAGTGCATGCATCTTGAGGTTTAGACTTCTGGTGTTGGGTAGCATTACTTTGTGATACCTATGAAGGTGGGTTTGTCATTTGAGCCTTGCCTAACAAAGGCACTATGGGGGTAGCAAGAGCCTTTGCCAATATCCGAAATCCCAAGGGTGACAGGTGCAAGCCGTCCCTAGCAAAGCAGGTGGTTCAACAGAAGATGAATATGTGAGGGTGTAGTGCCTGTGATTAGTTAGCAGTAGCATATATGACTGCTCACGTGAACAAATGCCAGGTAAGTCATATGCAATGTGTCACAGGCAACGTACATGTGAACAGGACAAACAGTGACATTCTGTCAAGTGAGACATGGACATACATATAGTAAGCTATGCAGATGTCACTAGGAGTCCACAGAAGCTCTGTAACTATGCATTGCAGGTGGGATCAGTATTCCAGGGTAATTGCAAGCAAACATGCATGCAAACAAAGCTACAGTAAGCAGGGCTGTATGTAGTCCATTGTACATCAAACAAGCTGTACCACTTCCAGTAGGTAACACTGCAAATATGCAGGCACTATGCACATGTACATGGAAATACACAGGTCAGATGGCTAGGGTCCAGTCTCAGCGCAAACAAGTGTACAGACCATGTACTGTCAGGATGTACAATAACTGGATGGAAACCCATGTGCTCATACCTGCAGTAATACACATGTCAAATAACAGACACTGAGCCTTCACTCAGTGGTTCCATACTTAGTAGGATGTATGCTACCTGGCCTGCCACCACAGTATCCCTGACATGTATGGGGACTCTCCCATCTGTGACAGTTAGTTTTGTGTGTTGGGGCTGTCTAGCATGGTATGAGATGTGAGCTTGCAGTGCTAGGGTGCTCCTGTGTGTCCTGTACCAGTCGTGTAGTACTGCACACATATCAACATCCTCAAACATCCGCATTGCAGAGTCCAGTGTGGGCAACATGCCACTTGCAGTTTACATGTCCATCGTTGCGTATTAATACTTTCATTACCTTATCCCCTGTGCTACCTATGTATGTAGCCTTCTGTTGACATCCTTACCACCAGTATGCCAACATGTGCAGATGATACACTATGGTACTTACCATGGGTGTAGACAACAGTACATGACAATCATACCCTTACTGCATCAGGCATGCTGTGATATACCCACAATTATTTCAGCACACAGTACTGTTAACAACATGATAGTATTACTACATGTCTATGTAGTTACCCTGTGCATCAGCAACATGTTAACCTGTACCTGCACTGATGTTACAGATTGCAGGAGGTGGCACAGTCTCATCATATGCACAGGGTGTGAACTTGGTATGCCTGAATCAGCCACCGATACCACCGATTGACATGTATGTGTACGTGTGTTGGTGAGGGACAGCAGTACAAGATGGGGCAATGTTGATGCAGTGTGTGCGTGTATGCGGTAGCCCTAGGTGTTGTCAATTTGCATGTGTGTATGGATGCACACAGTTCCACCTCATGGCTGCCATATACTGGTGTTTGTGGACAGCCACAGACTGTATCTGCCAGGTCATAAAGATCAGTGTCTCTGGCCACGGACACGGTACCTGTGCCTTGCAGGGGTGCTACGGACCGTATCCGGTACCAACCCAGACTGGGTACTGTCATCAGAAGCAGGTGTTCATTGACTGGACACAGATCCCTGTCGGGCCTGGCCAGAGCCATGTGCATGTGGTCTCCTGGGGCGGTCTGATGACAGCACAGACCCAGCATTGCTGGGGCTGCTGCTGGCACTATGGGGCAGCGCCCTGTTGTCATCCACGACGACTGCCAGCTGCTGCTGTTGCTGGCATACGCCCACGTCGATGCCTCAACCATCCACCATCGCCCTGGCTCATGGACGTGTAGTTGTGGAACCGGTCAAATATGTCCCCACAACGTCTGTCTATGACATCGGTGAAATTACGGATGGCACCCGCAATGTCACGCATACTGTCAGTCATGGCTGTGCGACATGCTGTCAGCTCCCTCAGACCCTGTCTGGTGTACCGTTCCATACGTGACTGTGCCTGCATGACAGCCCGAAACATAGCTGAGATTGCAAGACCTCTGTGGGCATGTCTGACAGGGGCAGTACGCCCACGGATGCTCCCACGAGAAACCCTGGACATCTGTCTGCGTGGTACCATCTCAGGGCCATGCCCATGGCTGCTGTGTGGGGAGGCATGTGCCACAGATACCACATTACCCTGGTCAATGCCCACTGTATGCTGTCCATCACCTAGGGACATTGGTGACAAAGGGTGTATTGGCAGGATAACTGTGCGCATTGATGGAGTTGACAGCTGTGTACTGTCAATCGGCTGACCAATGATGGACCCTGGCATATCTTCCTGTGCCATTACACAGATGTCATCATTATCAGTACCCATGGCACCTGATTCAGGTTCCCTGCTGCATGACACCAGAGCAGCACCAGAACCTGTGGGAGGGAAACAGGAAGCACAGTTTACAATGTCTACACAATATTACTAGTGATGCACACATCCACACATGCACAGGTCCAGACATGCACACATGTGCACATGAACACATGCACACATGCACACATGCACACATGCACACATGCACAGGTGCACAGGTGCACACATGCACACATGCACATATGCACAAATGCACACATGCACAGGTGCACACATGCACACATGCACACATGCACACACGTGCACAAATGCACACACTCGTGCACACACACACATGCACACATGTGCACATGCACACATGCACAGGTGCACACATGCACACATGCACACATGCACACATGCACACGTACACATGCACACAGTTGCACACAATTGCACACTACTCAGTATGCATGATATCAACACACAGACACAGACACACCTGCATGCATACAAAGAGCACTACTAAGTGAGCCTAATATTACTATTACTATCAAGACTATTACAGGTATTGTTAATACACACTCACCAGCATGGATAGGCTGCATTGTTGTTACACCGGAGGGACCTGCAGAAGTGAGGAAACTAATGTCAGTGGGCACAACTGTGCCATTGTTACTGAGTATGATACAGGTCAGTAGTACAACAGTCACCTTTCACAGGTCAGCTGCTAATATTGAGGATATCACACTTGCACATTAAATCCTATGATGACAGCTACAAACCAAGGACACACCTCACACATGCATTAACTACCAGTGTACACAACAGTCAACTATACATATGGCATATTACCTGCACGCTCATAGTCTTGCTGCTGCGTGGCTCCAGCCTCCATCATAATGCATGTCTGCTGCTGTTGTTGTTGCTGGCGGACTGGAGCCACTACACTCATGAGTAGTCCCTCCAGTCTGGTGAGTGGGGGATGTGTAGCCACCCCACCACCTGTGGCGACCTGTTGCCTGTGGATATCTGACACACGCTGATGGACATTTCTGATTAAATCACTGCAGTGATGTCGTACCTGCTCATATGTCCTATTATGCATGCCTATGTCATTTACCCGACGGACCAGGTCTTGCCACAGTGCAGCCCTCTCCTGCTGATTCTGACTGGTGCGGGAAAAGAGTATTGCATAATCCCGCACCAGGCTCTGGTGTATCTCCTCATCCTCAGCTGCGGAGTAAGCTGGATTTCGTGGGTGAGCCATGTACCTGAAAAAGAAAATAACCTGATATCAGCAATATATGTCAGCAGAATTTGGAACACATACTACACATGCTACTCGACTGTTATGATACAACATATCTCACATATATAGCATCTGTCTATCTATTGGTGGATACACATGTAAATGGCCAGGTATCAGTGCCCAGCCAGCAACTGTGCAACAGTACCTGGCACAATCCATATGACATACTACCAAACCCCAGCAGTCAGAACACTGATTCAGGTCCAGAGCACCTCCTCACTCTGGGGGTTTGTATCTAGGTACTGTATGGCCTACATCATCAACTACTGTGAGCTGACCACAAACTAATTGCCCTGGATATACATATCAAACGACTATAGTGAATAACATTGCAGATGCAAACTTTACACTTTGTAACAGTGACATGGTATCCTTTCAGCCCACTGGGCCAGTGGAAGACACAACCCACAATGCTGACCCCTACACAAATGCTTTCTATGGACTTCTCCGAGAATGCATGGATCATGCAATCCCATATATGACCAAGACACTCTCCACAAAGGGACAGCATCCTGTCTGGTGGACCCCAGCCATAGACAGATTGTATTACAAAAGATGGAAGCTACTGCAAGACAGAGCATAATTCCATAAAGGGAAGGCATGTCTGAGCAGAACTAGTAAGGATCTATTTTCCCTCATACAAACATCCATGGGCAACTTTGAGAGGGAAATCAAGAGGGACACTACAGATAACCAGAAGGCCTTCTTCAGTTATGTTAGCAACCTGGTCAGAATCCCTCCTCTATGCTCATAGTTAGTACACAACAACAAATAATTCACCCCTCCCTCTCCCCCAAAATATGACATAGTTATTCCAGTTGACTGTAACCTCTCTGTCATCACAGATGTCCAGGTGAGAGCCGCCCTCAGGAAAGCAGAATACACATGACTGGGACCTGATGGTATCCCCGGTTGCATGCTACATGAACTCTGACAGGAGCTAAACACACATATAGAAGTGCTATGTAACACTAGCCTGACTACAGGATATGTACCTGTACACTGGCGCACAGCAGCAGTGGTTCCACTCCACGAAGGAGGCACCTCAACATACCAATACAATACAACACAATACAATACATTACAATACAATACTATACAATATGCGATTGCTCCTGGGACTACAGCAGCATACTGTTCTGCTACCCTGACCATTGTGACACATGTGGTGTGATGGTACCTGCTGCTGTCACACAGTTACACAGGGTGACTCATATGGCATATTACCTATCTGACTAACATTCAGAAGGGGTATGTGTGACATGTACTCATGGGGAGTCCTGCTTCTTAACACTGTGCGGTTTATTGCAGGGTATGTCTTATCTGTGGGTAGGAACCTTTACCTCCACATGTGTTCTCTATTGCAGTGGCATGGATGACACACAGCAGTCATTTAGGTTGTGGATGGTGTGAGGTGTTACTATGGTTGTTGGACATCTGTCATGGGTGTGACTTACGTATGTAAATCCAGGAGTGGTAACCTCTATGTGGGTAGTATGTGTGTACTCTGTGGTGTTGTCAGTCACTGTGCATTGGTAATGTGTTTGAGTGCATTGTCACAGTGTTGTACATGTCACTGTGTCCTTCTCCATATCTGTAGCTGTCATGTGAGGTACATACCATGGCAGCCATTATGTGGTGTGGAGGGGTACACTGACCTACATGTCCATAGCTGACACACCATGTCTGCTGACACATACCATGTGCAGGTATTCCAGGAATAGTGTGCCACTGTGAATATCACTGGGGGGACTATTGCACACATTTATGACCCTGTTCACCCCTGACTCATGCAGTGGTGGGCAGCCAATCACATATCTGGTAGTTACTGGTGTAGGTGATTTGAAATGGGGTATGGTACTCCAGTTTTGACACTGGTGTTCACTCCATGCCTTTGTCACCAGGTACCTGTTGCAATACATCTGTACACATGTGCCTCACTCAGAATATATATACATCTCTCTCTCTCTCTCTCTATATATATATATATACATATATATATATATATATATATATATATGTATATAGATATATCTATATGTATATATATATATATATATATATATGTCTGTATACATATACACATATATATACTGATGTACATATATTGCTATAGATATGGGGAGGGGGGTGTGACACAGAGGGTGTGAGAGTGACACAGGGGGTGGGACAGGGGGTGTTGAGGTCGTCATATACAGTCATACCTGTAGATTGTCATATCAGTCTGTCTATGTATATGTATCTACATATATCTATATCTGTATGTGTGTATTACATATATATGTTTGCACATATTCTATCTACATCTGTCTATGTATTCATACATCTCTCTCTATGTATGTATACATATATGCATATTATATATATATATATATATATATATATATATATATATATATATATATATACATACATACATACATACATATTTTGACATACATACGTATCCATATGATAGACAGGTATATCAACATGTTTGTCTACCATACTGTATACACACACTAACATACTGCTAAACATACATAACTGTGAAACCTACTTTGTACATTGCACTACAACCTACATTCAACCTACATTGATATGTGCACATAGATGCTCTCACATACAAATATATGTACAGCCTACACTGATAGTTGCTGTATGTCCCCTGCCCTTTGCACATCTTCATATACATATGGATACAGACCAATGACACATATGGAGGGTTCACAGTATGTAGACCTTTATAGTATTACTTTACATTACCTGTGTTTGTCACAGCTGCTTGTGCTGCCATCTGGTTTTGTGTCCTGCTGCTCTACTTGCCAGTTGTCAGCTTTCAGGTGGCTGTTGCTGAACAGTTTTGTTTGTGTATGTTTAATTTTGTTTTTCTCTGTCTCTGTCTCTGTCTCTGTCTCTCTCTCTCTTTCTGTCTCTCACTTCCTCCTCAGGGTGCAATGAAAGTATTGCATGTGTGGACTGGGAGTACAGCATACTTTTGTAGGTATCTGCATATGTCCATGTGATGGCCTCTGCACCAATTGTTAGCCAGCATTTGCTAATTGCATGCAGCCAGTTGTGTACTGATTGCAGTTCTCACTGTGATTTCAGAACAGTGCTATAAAAAGGTCTGTGAGATAGGCGTAGCCCTTTCAGATTTTAAGGACAGGGACCATGCTGGTATGCTGTGGACAATGTTCTTTGTGTGTAAAGGTTGGTATCTCTCTCATATTTCCAGCTGTGTTGTAGATTAACATTCCTCCATTCATTTCTCCAGTTTCTTGTATTAACTGTGTATGTACACTGACACCTACGACTACTACTACTGTTAATATGTGTGTGTGTGTGTGCTTTCCTTGCACTTTTGCTTGCACTTTGTTGCTATGGCTTCAATATTTGCCCTTTACAGTCACTACTTGTATGCCTGCTAGGTGTCCTGACTGTAGTGTGCTGCTGTGGCTTTCCTATTTTCCATGTACATTCACACCTTGGAATGCTTGCTATATCTGCTAGGGTGTTACAGCATGCAGTGTGGTCTGGCCATGGTGTGGGCCTTGACATCTATTAGGGTATTTGAGTATGCTGCTGAGCAGGCCCCAGAGACTCTCAGGTGCATCTGTTATCTGCCTCATGGAATGGTACATATCAGTGGGGACACCCATTAAATTGTCTGGTATGCTGCAGTTGTGACTGTGGGATAGCATGAGCATATGTATTACTACACTTTTTCTGCCATGCAAGTGGTGCATACTTTCAGGACTCCATAGTTACCATTGCATGTGTTGTAACACCTTTCTGCCTAATGTTTGTACATTTCACATGGAGTCTGTGGGGCATCCCTGTAACTCATTCACTGTTGCTATGTCTAGGCTCTTAACTATTCAAATATAGTGGTGTCAGACCTCTCATGTGTACAAATATTTGCAGGTTGTCCACATTTCTGCCTCATATTTTGGTCAATATCTCATGCACAGCTTTTTCTGGCAAATCACTCTGGGCTCAAGTCAGAATATAGTGACAAACATTCAAGTTTCAGACTTCATACCCTTCCAAACATCCCACAAAATGCAGCACCTGTTACTCTCTGAACTGTCTAAGTTTGTTGTAACATTATTTGTAATGTGTCCCTGGTTTTGGCCCTTTGCTCCACATATTTTATTACTTGGTCCGGATGTGTTCCTGTAAGAGGTTGTGGGGTATGGGCAGTGATTATCCTGCTGTGAGTATGTGTGTGGCTTGCAAGGTGCTACAGTGACATTATTACCTACTAGCTACCAACTAGCATGGCTGTTTCTGTTCACACACTACTATTATGGAAATCCACTAGTTTTGACAGTAATTCTAAATGACATGCTTTGTGTACTACACATCCTATATTCCCTTTACATTCATTCCTACTATTAAATGATATATTTATTTTAGCACAATGCTCTTGTATAACAGTCATGGCTTAGTGGTAAGTCATGCAGACTACTGTTTCCAAGGTCCTGGGTTCGGGACTGACAGTGGGATTTTATTTTGCTTTTGAACTGACTACAGGACTTGTCAATCAGAGTGCCTAAGGCACTTTTAAGCAGTTGTAACCGGGTTAGCGCTGGTTTGCGCGGAGCTCACGCATGCGCACTGGCATTCAGCTCTGCGTACACCCGCTTACAACTGCTTAAATGTGCTTACTCTTGTGCATACCCGCAATATTTTCTTTGAAAGAAATGAAAATGGGGAGACAGGAAAGTGGTGAAAAAGGGGTCACAAAGAGGGTAAGACAGTAGGGAAACAAGCTTGGGTTTTGCAGGAGGGATGTAGGTAAGGCCCGTAGCTGCCCATTTCTTCATCAGCAACATCTGTGCATATGTTTGTAATTTTTGTGACATTTGATACCTTCCACCCCTGAGAGATGTGTAAGGACAACAATAATACTTGTTGTACAGCCAATTGAAACTGATAGTTTCCATGTCCGGCAGACATATGTGCGGAATGGGCAGCTATGTATGGGGCATAATTTTCTGTGGGTACAGAGTGCCCTTTTTTTTTTCAAGTGAGAGTGGTATGTCAGGTGAAGGAAGTCGGTATAGCTGGGGAGGTAGGTTGGGTAGGTCAACAGACAAGACAAACAAGACGCATACAGGGCAGTGTATGACATGTGGGGGGGTTACACAATTGACGGGGACGGAGGTTTGGATATCCAGAGCCCATGAGCCCACAGATGGCAACAGTGGAACTGATATCCCCACCCATGGGCAGTTGCCACTGTTCCTTCACTGCCCAGGACGAGGCTGTGCTGGGGCTGTGTAGGCCGGGCAACAGGCATGCCCGTAAGTTGTGCCACCTGTGCCTCAAGCTGGTGTAGGGGCCCAAGAACAGAGTCCCGGATCTCCCTACGCACCACAGTCCGGATGCTACGGAGGGTGAGTGGTGGTTCTCCTCCGGCCACGCTTGCAGAGGGGAGATGGGCCCCATCCCCTGCAGCGCTTCCACCCGCAGGTGGCACAGGGCCACCGGAGGAGGGTCCAGACTGGGCACTAGTTCCAGTTGCACTCGCCAGCTGAGGTGGGAGAGGTGGGTCCGCTGGAACCCGCCTTCCCTGTCGTCCTATGTTTTGCATTATGTCATGACAGTTTGGGTTAGTAACATACAATACCATTCGCAATTAGTTGTAACAGCATGCATTAGTATTCCCATTAACCAAACACCCAGATATTCACACCATTGAACAGCGAGCATAACACATGCATAATTTGAACAGCAATACACAGTCCAACAACATGCAGGGTTGACTGATGGCAACAGGCCATCAGGTTTGGATGTATGAACAGGGCAGATGCATCAACGGACATGCAAATATTTATGACCCAACAGGACAAATGTCCAGGGGTGGTAATTGTGATTGCACATACCAATTTCACGTGGAATGGATTATATGTGGTTATAGGGTGGGGTGAAGAAAATATTATTAACACCTTCGAATACCAATACATATGCTTTACATTTTTAATAGCTACAGATATATACACACTACTGTTCTAACTACAGTTTCCTATATGATAACTACTTCAATTTGGTGATAAGACTGTTACTGCTACATCAATATACATTTTATTGTTATTCATACACGTTCATATCTGGCTTTGTTCAGCTACATCATCCTGCTACATTTGCTTTATATAGCTATAGACAACTGTGGATGTTTGATATTTCAGACAATCATACTATCTGCATATTGCAGACTGAGAACAACATATCCAGATTTTGGGATACACATTCCAGCTGCAGCAACACTTTGGACACATTTCGCAGTTTGGTTCTACTTGTCACATTTATTTCATTCTGTACTGACTACAGTATACTTTATTCAGGGGTTCTTACTACTTTATTGGTGGATTCATAACTCTTTCTCACACTCTCTCACTTGTTTTCATTTTACTATTCAGGATGGTACTTACTTCTAGGCTTTATTGACATGTTTTACCTGTAGTTATTACAATCCTTTCCAGCAGTCTCACTTCTGTCATGTTTCAGTATTTCAACAGGGATATATTTCACACGTGATTTGCTCATCTTCTGCAGCTGTACTTTTCAGCCTGCTGCAGGTTGTGTACTATTATATTACAGGTGGGGCATCTTTATTTCAGACTTTATTTCAGACATTTTCATTTTTCTGTTTGGATTACAGACTGCAACACACTTTTGTAATCAAGCAATACTTGCAAACACTTTTACACTGTTACTTGCACATTTTATTACTTAATGACTACACTGCACTCTTTTGCTAAATGTCATACTTTGATATTTCTTTACAGTTACTGGGAGTGGATTACTGACCTGCCTGGTGGCGCAACCGCACCAGCCTATCGCCATAGGCTCTGCGGTTCGCAGAACGGACACCTGCAGCTGTAATATAAATGAAGTAATATTGGAATACACATCTCCATAATATCAGCTAATTTAATTTCTTACATACATAATTAAATGTAACTTACTCAGTAGTGGGGCGTTGGGCATTTGCCGGGCCTCCTGTATCCAAAGGTTCAATTGGTCCTACTTGCGTCTCTTCAGGTCCGCATGGTGGTGATGGACCTGCTCACCAGTCCTTGGAATCCCTGTGGCACTGGTGAGATCATGAGCCAACCGGTCCCACGCCTCAGCCCTATATGCTCCCCACAGGACCTGGCCCTGCATGAGTTGGGCCTCATGATTGTGGACTAGGAGCCAGACCATGTATCTGGACTCCTCAACGCCCCACCGCTGTGCTCAAAAGCAACTACCCTCACCTACACCTGACATTCTGGCTGCAAGTCAGTTCTACAATCGTTTATGCTGTGTATTCCCGCCTATGGGGCTTATATATGCCGTTTTTCCCGCACTTATCTGTGATTGGCCATTTTGGAATTGTATCCACTTCACAAAACCTGCTTTGGCATGCTCCACTTTCTATTCATTCCTATATATTTGCTATTACTGCATTTCGGAGTACAGCGGTCGTGGCTTAGTTGTTCAGTACCTTGATTATGGTGCATGGTGTCCTGGGTTCGAACCTGGCCACTTCTTTTTATATTTTATGACTGTCTAGACAGACTAGGGGGTGTGTCTGTGTAAAGGCAGTTTTGTTACAGCTTGATCAACGTTGCCCATCGGTTAGCTTGTTGGCGCGGTGCGCAACTCCGCGCAAACGGGGTGCACTGGTTCACACCTCATTTGGCTGTCAGCACGCATATTACGCTCAGCTCAGCTAGGGTCAAACAGTTTCAGCGTGTGAAACCACTGCTCAGCTACGGGCACTCATTTTGCACCTGTTAAACCACTGCTCAGCTACTGGCACTCATTTTGCACCTGTTAAACCACTGCTCAGCTATGGGCAGATGCACTCACATTGTTAAACTGTACCTCAGCTATAGGCACATCTGGCATTTTCTATTGTTTTGTTACCTCACATTTCTTCAAAATAAATGGACTATTTCATTACATTTTACATAAATTGTGATTTTATATGTGTACATATTTGTCAGGGACTTGTTTCATGCTTATTTTACTAAAAAAAAAATTGATGTTGTGGGGGCTCGAACCATGGATGCCTGCTCTTCAGCCGATGTCTTTACAGCTACGCTACTGCTTCTTGACTTATTTTGCATATTTAGTTCTTATATGCTTTCCCACTGACTGCTAACTGTGGCTGCGCTACGGGCACACCCGCGCAAACGAGCGCACTCACGGGCAAACATCTTTACAATTTAAAAAAAATTATAAGATGTTCATTTGTACATTTTATGTTCGTAGTCTGTGGGGGCATGTGTTGTGTTGTGTTTATTCACATTTCCATGGACTCTGTCATGGGTGTTTACTTTGGGCACTTTTACTCTTCTGGGGGCATGTCTGCTTGCAGGGCTCGGCCTACGGACACACCCCCTTCTGTCTTACATGGACCGTGTTAGCCTTAGGTGTGATTCAGCATGCTCTCATGAATATGCAGAGCATGCTGACATCACTCCATTTAACTGCAGCCTCCATGTAAGAGTTATAACTCTTACACGGAGGCTTCGTGAATTCTGCCCACTGACTTCTTTGCTGTCAGGCTAGCCCTTCTGTAGCCCCCACACTGTGAAAATGATGATGACTGTGCCCTGTTTTTTGCACATTTTTTGTGACTTAGGATGGATAGCTAATAAATGTTTACTCTGAAGCTTACTTTTATATAATTGTAATGCAGAAGAAATGGTTTTGTTTATAGATCCTACACAGTTATAAATGATTGGTTATATAATTGTTCACCCTCATTGCATACCATTGACTTGCTCACTGGTTTATACACAGTGGTCATCTGAAATGCTTGATGCACAGTATTGGTCAAAATCCATAGCTGTATATTGCAAACATTAATAACAAACCATTATTGACATTACTGTACACCTGAGATATGTTTCAGCTTAGGGACATATAAGCATTTGCATATGAGAATAATTAGTTATATACCTATTTTTTCATACAGGTTCCACACTTACTCTGTTAGCATTGCAGCTAAAAGATATGTTCTTGGAAGTTGTCTCTGCGTAATGCTAACAGAACATCAAAATTACATAGTTAAGTAAAGACTGCAAACTTTTAATGGCACCACTTTTAATATTTGTATGTCCTTAAGATCTTAGGTTTTCACTTAGGTAGTAAGTGTGTGTGTGTGTGTGTGTGTGTGTGTGTGTGTGTGTGTGTGTGTGTGTGTGTGTGTGTGTGTGTGTGTATGCATGTGTGTGTGCGTGTGTGTGTGCGTGTGTGTGTTTGTGTGTGTGTGTGTGTGTGTGTGTGTGTGTGTGTGTGTGCGCACCATCATTTGCCTCTTAGCCAAAACAATGGTATATTGTGCAAGCCTACATCTGTTATCACCATCTGCAGGTGGTAGTTCTACCACAAACTCCTTATTTGTATCTACTGGAGATGCTGACCCTGTCTGTGGTCTTGGAAACTGTGGTCCTTTGCCTTGGTATTCTTGTTGAAGTTGTTTCCTGATACTTATATTGTGCAACATTACACAGGCTGTGAGTATTTGGGCAGAAGTGGTTGGGTCATACTGCTGGGCATCTCCTTATCTATTTAGACACTGGAACCTTGATATAAACTAACCAAATGCATGTTCTAGGATAGTCCTTGTCTGAATGTGGGCATCATTGTATCCTTGTTCAGTGGAGTTGTGTGGGTTTATCATGGGTGTCATGAACCAAAGTTCCAGTGCATAGCTTTTATCCTCCACAAGATGCCCTTGTAGAAATCAGCCCTGACAAACTTTGTATACAGCTCACAGGTGTGCCATATGTGTGAGTCATGAAATTTGCCTGTGTTACTGGTACAGACATTGTAGATGATTCCTTGGGAAATACAGACAGCATTACAAAGTAGTATCCTTCACGGTTAATTTACCTCCTTCCATGTTTAGTGGGTTGGGCTTTTTTTTCTATGTTTGTGCAATCTATGGTCCCAAACCCACAAGGCAGTTTGCTATTGTATAGAATCCCTACATGGTTCTTACTGTCTCCTCTGAGGTGTGTAGGAAACAGATATGATACCTTATGTTGTAGCATTACATTTAGAAACTAATATAATATTCTAGAAACTGAGGCTTGTGATACCCCAAATTTACTGTGTGTATGTGCTGTGCATCTAGTATATGTAATGCTACACATACCTTTGTTTCCACTGGGAAGGGTTTTCCACGATTTTCTAGGGCCTCAAATGTTGCGTATTTCCTCTACTGTTTCCTTGTCCACCCAGCATCACTCTACTATTTTTGTGTCATGCAGTCTATGATAAGTCAAATAGGGTCTAAATACCCTTCACCTTCTTGGCCAAGGTCTGGCAGCAGTAGCAGTACCTTGACTTAAAACGTATTGCATATAGATTAATGATAGCAGCAACCCCTATGATTTTTTTTACTAAGTGTGACTGTAGCTGTATTCCAAATAATTTTGGATTTTGGAGTACAGAAGGGAGCACTGAGTGTACACAATTACTTTATATATCCCTGAATTGCTCCACCATGTTGTATTGGTTAATTAGCATGTTGTTTAAATAACATGTAGTTCTGCTACTTATGCTTTAATTAGCATTTTCTACTGTTTACTCATGTTTTGAGGCTCTGCACTAAGTGCAGAGCTGTTTAATGAATATGAACTGGCATGTTATCATGTCGTTCTAAGTGTAGGTGTTTGTAAATCCCATTCATAATGTGAAGACATTGATTACAAATGGATACAACTTATATGACAATGATTCAATATTTAGAGAAATTCTAGCCAGTTAACAGAAAAAATTAAGGTAAGTTAGTATAAGACAAATACAAACTGCAATATGAAGTGTGAAAAAAAATCAAGGTTATGATATATTTAGAGAGTCAAGTGAGATAAATTGATTGAAGTAAGTAAGTGAATAAAGAAGAGAAAGTAAGGAGGTGTAAGGTATGAAGACATACTTGCTCACATTTATGGATATAGTTTATCCTGGGAATGCACAAGAACAGAAACAGATTTTGGCAAGGACGTCTTAAGGAATATTTGATAAAGGATTGGACAGAAGTTATTGACCTGGTAGATACAGATAAGGAGTTCCAGGCCTTAACAACACAGTACAATACAGAAATGGCTACTGGATTTTATAGGTTTGTGGACAGAGAGGAGTTTCTGGTTATTGGATTGTAATGACTGATTGAGAGCATAGTTGTGTAGAATGGTATTTAGTGCTGGCCAATCAGATTGATGCTGGAGTAGTTTATAGCTGGTAAGCTATGTATATTTTAGGGGTTTATATCACATCATCAAAAGATGAATATATCGAATCACATAACATCGAACTTGATGCCTCGAAACGTAAAACATTGAAATGGAAAAAAAAACAACAATATGTGGAGTGTATATCAAAAACAAATTGCTCCATGCAGGAGGCAAGACCCACTGCACCCCCCCACACCCCCTGCCACTTAAATATACCACTTCGGAGATCGCACTTCAGTGCACTACAGTGCGGAAACAGAAGATTTCCATTTCTTACACTGTCACGTGATCACGGAGTTGGTATATTTAAGTAACGGGGGGTGTGGGGGATCCAGGGGGACTTGCACCCCTGCCTACACCCTTAATGTTTCATGTCTCCGTTGGAAACTACCATTCACATTGTTTCAATGTTTTCCTAGCTCGATGTATTAAGTTCGATGTTATGCGATTCAACATTTTAATCTTTCGATGATGTGATATAAACCCATATTTTAGTTGAGGGGCTATTTCTAACTAATTTAGGCTGTTTAGTACTATATGGTTATGGGTTCTGAAAGGGATATTTGCTGCAAATTTAGCCACATTATTATACCATTGCTCAGGTTTTGCTTTTTGTGATGCCTGAAGTTTAGTAAGGATGGAGCACCATAAAGTAGTGAGTGGAGGAGGTAAGTAGTAACAAGTGTAGTTTTAGTTGTGTTGGTAAGAAGGTTTAAGGCACTGTAAAGATTCCCTAGCTTTTGGTGAGTTTATGTAATTTTTTGTATGCGGGTCAAATTTAAGATTATCAGCCTTATAATTCTCTAATAGAAGTGGCTTCAGTGTTTGTATTATTAACAGGGAGAATTTTTTTTTTCATGAGAGTGTGATTTGGAGAAAAATAGTTTTTTTTTGTTTTTTTTAAATCAGGGGTGGTTGTGCATGAGTTGTGAGTTAAAGATATATGTTTCATTGGCTGTTCAAGCTTCCTGAGTAATTTTTTAGAAAATGTCTCAGGTTGTCAGTTGTGCATATGAGTGCACAGTCCTCTGCATATTGTACTAGGTTGTCAGATGTGCATATGACTGCATAGTAATCTGCGTATTGTATTAGGAAGGCCTGTTAGGTGTATGTGTGGAGGATGTTGGTGAGAATGTAAAAGAGGAGGAGACCAAGGACAGAGCCTTGTGTTACACTGGTGGTGACTGATAGGCATGAAGAGAGTGTGGAGTGCCATTTTACTGACTGATATCTATTGGACAGGTAGATTCTGAACCACTGAAGGGTAAGCTGAGATAGACCTAGCAAAGACATTAGAAGTAAAAGTATGCTGTTACAAACTGCACTGGAGTCTTTAGACAAGTCAAGAAATAAGGAGGTGATTGACATTATCTATAAAGGTTAGGAGTGCACCATTAGTACTATGGGAGGGACAGGAGCCTCGTGTAAGGGATGGGAGTTCTTCCTACATGAAATAATGCAGCAAATGTTTCTGTATATATTTTTTCAGGCATCTTGGAGAGTTGGAATAAGATTGCTATTGGTTTAAAGTTAGTATTGTCTGTTGAATTTTCTCATTTGTGTAGAGGGATACTGTGTGATTTTTTTTTTTTCAGAGAAAGGGAACATGAGAATCCTGGACTGATCTATTTATAAGGATTGACACAAGACAGGCTAAGCTATTGGCTGCTATCAGCAGATGGAATAGCATGTGGTTTGAGTTTAAGAATAGTTTTATGTAAGATGTGGACACAGTCTAGAAGATGAAAGTGGATGTGATAATAGGTGGCTATTGAGCAGTGTTGGTATGAAATATTGGAGAATCCTTAGTTAGGGATGCTATATTAGCTATGAAATAAGAGTTGAATTGTATTACATTTTCAAATGGTGAGTTATTGGGAGAGTGGTTAGGGTAGAATTTATGCCAGGATGTAAGATTTATTTAATGGCTCACTTGAGGCTTTTAGGGTTGTGTTTACTATTGCTGTGAATGTTGTGGTAGTTTTTGTCTTTATTTATTTATTTTTATTATGGTTGCATTCTAAAACTTTAGCAATATTGAGGTGGTTTTTTTTTTTACTTTTACCACTCTTTCCATGTCTTTCCTTTACCATTCATTAATATTTTACTCTTTGAATAGCCAAATTGCATTATTCGCTTTTAGTCTCTTCCTTCTAGGAGGCACAGGGCTATTTAAATTAGTTAGGTAAGTTGTATTAAATTAATTTACAGCTTAATCTTAGGGGAGGATTTTTAGGATGTTTCAGTTCATAGAACATAGGGTAGTAAGGAATATTTGTGGGTTAAACTTTGACAGCTAGTCGGTTGTTTTATAAGCATGCAGTTTAAGTGGATGTGTGAGACGTCTGCTTATTTAGAATGGGAGATGCTCAATGAGAGAGTCTGACATTGTACCTGTGGTGGTGAATTTGCAAAGATCTAATACTAGGATCCAGTCTAATAAGGAATTTGATTTCTTGCTATAACATGTAGGGCTATTAATTAGTTGTGTGAAACCATATAATTCATGACATGTGTAGCAGAGTGATAAGTTATGTCCAACCAACTGATATCAACATCAACTAGTAGTATATTTTTTCTTGTTGAATTTTTATGGACATCCAGTGTAGGATGTTTAATGTTGCTGTATTGTCATCAGGAGGGATGTAAAGGACACTAATACATATTTGTTCATTTTTTTTTTTACTTTCAGGAAAGCAATGCAAATCAGTCTGGTAACCTGCTATAGTAATGAAGCTTGGTATAAAGTTGTTCTTATAACTGGGCAACCTAAAAAGGCCTTGACTCACCTTTTGGCAGAGGGATATGGGTCAATGGTATAAGGTTCCTTCTTTTTCTTTCAAGGGTTGCACTATCCATTTTCCTATTACATAGCCCAAATATTGTACTTCAGAGATATCCATGTTATGCTTGTTTATATTAGCAGTTAGCCTAGCTTATCTAACGTACTTGAGAATGGCTTGGACCTTGTAAAGTCAACTCTCTCATTCTTCAGAAAAGATAGCTGTATCATACAAGGAAGCTGCAGATTAACTGATATGTGTACTAGGAATCTTGTCCATAATCCACTGAAGGAATTGGTGGCACACCAAGAATGAATGGAATGACATTATAGTCTGAATATAGTCAGATATAGAGAATGAAGTTTTCTCCATAGCTGTGGGAGTTACAGTATTATGCTTTGCTAGTAATCACTACCCAAGTCATAATGTATACAGAAATCTAACCTTAGCCTACGGTTCTATCATTTCCACTAGGGTCATGGGGTAGGACTCCAACCTGGGTATATCATTTAGTTTTCTAAGTCTTTACAAAACCTCACAGTCTCATCAGTTTTCGGAACCAGGACAATGGGGATATTCCCATCACTCTGCCATTTATTTATTGTTCCTCAGCTTAAATATATTCTATATTTCTATTTTTTTTACTGCTTGCTTTTGTGATTGTAGTATTCAACTGGGATTTAGATTTACTTTTTCACTATGCATAATTTCAGTATTGTGCTGAATTAAATTAGCCTCTGTTTCTGAGTATCAGTTCTTTAACTACTGTCTCAGGATTACTAACAATGGTTCATACTAGTTTAGTTCATAGGACATGCTGTATTTTTTCACCATTTTAGCAAACATACTCATTACAGCAAGCTCATTTCATGCTCATCTTCATGTTTCTTTTCCAACTTTGCCGCAGTTTATTACTTACTTCATTTAATATTTTTAAACACCTTTATTGAATTATCACTTGTGACACAGGCAAATTTACATTTATACAAATGCAATCAAACTGTATTAACAAATTAATGTTAACAAACATTATGCTTTGCATATATTGCTATATATAATGTCACCTAAACAATATTACATACATTATTCAATTCCTGGCCCTTTTTTCAAACAAGAAACATCTTTATTAAAGCATCACTTATGTCAAAAGCAATCATACATTTATATAAATGAAAACAAACCACACCAACACAATCCTAGTTGTACACATTTTACATCACAAACCATACTTACATACTCCCAGTTGCAAACATTATAGATCACTTATAATCTACCCAATCATATTCAGTTAAACATTACATAGCTAATTTAAGTCCTGTCTTCTTTTAAACCTCATTCCTCCCCATATGTATTTTTCCCACAATTCCCATTTTTTTCCTTTTTCATTTCAAAAGAACATTGACTCTTAGCAAGAAACGTGTTTTCCGCAGTGGGTACTAACATGAGTAATTTGCTCTATACAAAACACTTGCTTAATCAAGTATTTCCACTGTACCCCTACTGTTAGGCCTTTTGTACTCTTTATATATCTTTTCTGACAATAGGCATTACAATTCTTATTCTGTACTGTGGTTGTGTATAACATTATATTGCACTTTTAACAGGAGTATTTTCTGCTTTGCATATCAACCTTGCTATGCCTAAAAAGCTTCTCAGATGTGTGTCATAGAATGTATCAAAATGAGTAAATTTATTGGAGGCTTGGGATACTCTTCTTATATAGAAGAGAAGGTATGGAAGCAGCTGGTCCCAGTGTTTCATATCATATGCCATATTGTTTGGAAGTACTGCGGTCAATTTTTTGTCAAAGCATTCCATTAACCCATCTGTTTGAAAGTGATAAATATGAGTTTTCATCTGCTCATCACTTGCTAGTAAATTTGGGAAAACAGCAGTGGCCATTGGCTTGGAAAAGGTCATTTCCCCTCCCAAAAGATAATAGTGCTGAAGAGTGCTGAAATTACTGAACCACTGTCCTTGTTTCACCTACTTGTTAGGTATTACTTAAGAACTAGCAAGTAGGACTCCATCAAAATATAGATAGAGAACTGCTAAATATGCATGCTGACATTAGAACAGGTACAGTCACAAAACATCAAACTGATAACATCTGCTGGGAAATAGAGAAAACAAGGGATCACCTCAAAAGCATTTATTGTTGCTATATTGCCTTCACTGAAGCATTTGGCTGTGTAAACCTCAACCATCTATGTCAGCTTCTTAGGAAAATCAGAATAGGGGCTTATCTTATTTACATCTTGAGTAATCTGTATTCAGACCAGGAAGCAGCACATACACAAGGATATTGAATAAATAAATGCTTCAAGGTTGTAGAACAGAATTTGACAAAGCCATATATTGTCACCCGATTCATTTAATTTAAATGCCAAATATACCATGTGAAATTTTGTCTAAGATAAATCAGATGCAGGAATCAAAATTGCAATGAAAATATTAATGATCTTAGAAATGAGGATGACACAACTCTTTTAAATCAGTGTGAGGAGGAGTTGAACAATCTGAAAAAGGTGAAAGCATGAAGTGTAAAAGCGGGTTTATTGCTGCATATTAAATTAGCTATAATTATGTCCTATAACTTTATAATTTATTTGCCGTTCCATTTAGAAGAAGTGGAAGCAGTGGCAGATTATATTTTCTGGACTCAAAGATCTCTGCAAATGGTGGCTTTAGTCTTGAATTAAAAAAAAATCTTGCTCCTTGTGAAGAAGTCTATGGCAACTTTGGAAAGATCTTAAAAAGCAAAGGCATCATGTTGTCAACAAAGGTCCACTAAAATGTGACTTTCGCAGCTGGACTAAATGGTTATACTAGAAAAACAAAGCTTTCATACTGTCGCGATCAAGTCAGTTAATACTTCAAGAAATAAACACTTCTCTCGACCTCCACACTAGAAATTCTTATAGTAAATCGTAAAGCTCAAATACACTTGCCACATAAAGCAAACGCAGGAATCAATGAAGAAGGCCTTGACACTTAAAAAGATTAAAGGCAAAACAAGGAGGGGGTGCCAAAGGAAAACATGCATAGACAGTATTGCAGAATTATTGAATATGAATTTAGAATAACTTAAAAATGAAAGCAGTGATGGAAAGACAGGCTCAGTGTGCCAAAGCCTTGAGGACACTCATCTTAATATCTAAACAAGAACAACAAATATGGCATGGATTTTTATTTTAAATTCTTGCAAATCGAGTTGCAGATACTGAATTATTTTAAAGTGTAGCATGCAAATTCCACATTCTATTCCTGGCTATGCTCGTGAGAGTGACAATACTTATTTTAAACATGGGATGGGTATGAGGAAGTGGAGCCCACAGAGACATGACCACATTTATTTCACAGTCAATATTAGGACATGACATTTGGAAAGACCTTAGCTAACAACTGTTACTTATAATACAATTTAGAGTATTTTTCTAACTTTCTTGTAAAACTTACTTAAAATCATTTGCAAAAAAGTTGATTTGTTTTTCTCTCATCCATATCCATTCACAAATGTGCTTTTTTTGTCATTCATTCATTCTTTTTTTTTTTATAATGGTACCAAAACCTTGCCTATTGTCATCCAATTTCTTGGAGTAACATACAGAGTTAGCTGTCCTATAGAAATAAGTATCTTAACTTTGTATTTTTGAAAATATGAATAAACAGTATATCTGCACAATCTGTTTTGTAAATATGAATAAACCGTATATCTGCACAATCTGTTCCTTTTACAGAATGTACTTTGAATATACTGTAGCTCTTTTCCATAAACATTGCAATGTATTATACTTTAATTTCTTGAAAAAGAGAACTCCCCATATGATCTTTCCCAGTCAGAAATTTAAGCAAATAAAAGTATAACTGAATCATTCAGTGCCCGGGAAGTAGGCAGAAAGTGCAACATCAGCAAGATTAATAATTTGAGTTATGTTTTGCAAGAGGAGTTAATGGATGAGGAGTTAATGGGACATGTTTTAGCTTTCCTGTCTGCCGGAAGGATAAATATGAGCTATGTATATAACCCCTGTATGTGACAATGGTAGTGTAGTACAGAGTCATCTTTATATTTCATAGTGCACTGATCTTCAGAGATGAGGAGACTGTAGGCCAGAGGCAAATGGGGGTTAGACCATTTTTCTTTAAAATTAAAAAAAGGGTATGACTAACCTATCCATGAACATTTTTTTATTATTAATATGTGTTGACGAGGGAAGACATATTTTTGAGACATCAGAGAGGGTGCAAGGGATGATGTGTATATGTAATGCCTGCATGATACTTAACACAGGAATCAAATTAATATGTACCCTCATTGATAGAGCTGGCTAGAATGCATATAAGTGTAGTTGTTTCTTCTCTGACACCAGAGACTCATTAGTTATGTTTAGTCTAGCATTTATACACAATTGACATGCTTCTGCAGTAACTCTACTTCATCTCAGTTTTCTGACAAAGATAATCACAACTTAACTTCTGAGTTGCAGTAAAAAATAAGAGTATTGTTGAGTTGCAACAGTAATGGGAAATACATCTTTCAGCACTGAAAATGCTGATTAATGTGTAATGCATTTGATAGCTGTGCTGTGTAGTACACGTGCAACATACTTCTAATGCCTTTATTATTAATGTTAATGAGAAGGGACATCTTGTATGATGTAGTTACTAATGAAGTTGCTGTCATTTTATTTCTTGTAGATAACACATCTGCTTTTTTTAATCACAACACAATGTTTTGAAATATTGCTTTCTCTTAGTTTTTGAAATAAGGAACATTACTTTTTATGCAGTGGTGCAATGCCAACTATTGTTTACAGCAAAAGTTGTATAATACTCTATATTTTTGTTTTTATTATTCTTATATATAGAATAAAACATGAGAGATCCATTGCTAGATGTTGCTTTTTCCAAGACGTTTTGAATTTGTTTCACCTCTTGATAATGGTTTGCACAAAGCAGTTCTAGGTTTAGTAAGTAAAAAACAAACTGGGTATTATGGTAGAGCAGCACGTTCATTACTTTGACTTCTGTGATAAATAGTCCTTTTGCATGGAATTGTTAGAATGGTGCTTTTTTATTTCATAAGAGTACATTGTACATTAACATGAATTGTGCAGAGCTAATGAACTGTTAGTGTATACTGGGGAAATGGGTATCATGGAACAGCATGTTTTGCAAGAAACTGTTGATATTAGTATAGTACAGCATACAGTCAGATCTGTGCAAGGAAAACTGTATTTCCCCATCCATGCTATGGGAATTTGTACATTTTGCAAAGCACTCATACTGTTATTATATCCAAGAAGCAGGTATAGCAGAACAGCAATGCTGTTGTGAAAATGTGTCCACAATTGTGCTACTCTTAGTGTAATAGTGAAGTATAATGACCTTCACTTGAAAATGTATACTTTTCTGTCTACTCTGGATTGTGGTATACCATGCACACCTGTTCATTGTATAAAACAGTGCCATTGTGTATTTTGTTATAAAATTTTAATGTCAGAAGATATTAATTTTGTCCAAGAAAAGAGTTTTATTTTTTGTTTGCCTTTCAGAAGAACATATCCATGATAGGATTCAGGCACTGAGTTTACCAGCTTGAAATATGGAAAAATACATTTTTTATAAAATAAATGGTAAAAATAGAAGTCCAAGTTGCTAACATAATGATCAAAAGATAAGTTGCTGCCAATATGTGTTTAATGGGAATAGACAGCCTGGTATCTGGCAAATAAAATGCATTTAATTTACATGATTCAAAATCCTTTACCATTAATTATTGTTTTTATTTCTTATCTTTCTTATGTAACCATTTATGCCTTTTTGTAAAAGTGTACAATTGATGGAGCTTTTCTCCCCGGGCCTCTACTGAAAATGGACATATATCCAGTTGGACTAGCCCGGTCAACAAATGTAAAATAAAATAAAATAAAATAATAATTGAAAATCACAGGTATGGCTATAAAATTACACAGACAGAGGTATTCAGAGGCGGTGAGAATACACAAGAGATATGCACATTTAGAATTAATGTTGTGGACAGGTGGATAGTGAAAGCCAACAACCAATGTATGACTCAGTACATGATGTCAGTGAGGAATGCACTCTGTGAGATGGACATAGCATGCTAATAAATACTGCTTTGTGCTTATATGATATTATTGCTGTATGTTAATGACAGTTGTCAGTATTCCGCAGGTAAGGCGAATATAAACTAGAACCCTGCCCACCTAACCGAAGTTATGCAACAGTTGTCAGACATCACGCATATGGAGGAAGGTCATCAGCAGTTTGTTTGTAAATGAATATGGTAATGATTAAAAGTTAGTACAACATACATGGGGCGAACAACACTCCCTGTGAAGGTATCATAATAAAGCAGAATGTATCACAACATAACTGTGCAGTAAATAATCATTGTCTACCAGCAAATGTTTTATATACTTCATCAAAGTATACCGGATTTGATTTGAAACCCTGCCTACCTACATCATGGTCAAATGATGTGTATTAGCTACAGATAGAAGATAACTATTTATTCAAAAGCTGTGAGAAACTACACATTTGAGGGGAGCTTGACAACATGATAGCAGACTGGCTAGGGAAAAGAGCATAGTGTGACAGCAACAGTAATTCCTGGGTCATGACCCTCAACATACCTTACATACCTTACAGCTAGTTGGAACATCACATCATGATTACAGTGAACTGTTGAAGCTGTAATAGTTGACAAAATAAATATCTGCACAGACCTGTATCACTATTGTTGTCATCCACATACCGACTCATACCTCCATTGTGCAATAGTCAGATGAGCCATGTAGCCAGTGGCAAAGTCTCAGCAGTTTTTGACAGAGGTTGAGAAAGAAGAATTAGTATTTCCCACCATTGAGTAGTGATTCTGATTTGTATAACAGTCGCATAATGGAGGATACAAAACGCACATTGGTAAACTGGGCATGCTTAGAAGGAAGTACTGCACGTAGGGGTTCAAAATCCCCTTCCCATCAAAAAACAATAAAATATATTTATTTATTTATTTAATTAATTAATTAATTACTTAATTAATTTATGTATTGCATTTGTTGACCAGGAAAGTCCACTGGGCCTACGAAGAGCCCATTTTCAGTGGAGGCCCTGGGAGAAAAGCTCCACAATATTACATATAAGAGAACAATTAAATACAAATTAAACAATGTTAATACATAGAAAATTTGTTTACAAAGCAAGTGTAAAAAACATATATGTAAAGGAGATAATGCACATTAACTATAAGCAGTCTCACATCACATTTGTCGAGTATGTCACTCCTATCACTAATGCTTTTGTTTTTGCACACTCATACAAAATACACACTACTGGATACAAGCACCTGTTTATGAAACTCACAATCTCTAGACTTGTGCAGTAACTGCTGATGCCACAAAAGTGCTCAAAGCACAGATGTGAGAAAGCCCACAGCTGAAGGGATAACTTGAGAAGAGTGTTTGGATGCATATAGTCTCTTTTAAAAGGGAGTACAACACTTGGGGAATCAAAATCTTCTACCTATGTAAATGTTGCTGCTGAGTAGAATTGAACCCATCATACCAGTGAATCGGTCCTGCCTCTTACCATTTTTTTTCTTTCTTTTTTTTTACACACTCATATGAGGTCACACAATGTTGGATTCAAACACTGGCCCATGTAACTCAACATTGTTTAAACCTGAGCACTAGCTGCTGATGCCACAGAAGAAAGCAAATCATAGTTGCCAGAAAACACAGATTTGACGGGTCAGCTTGAGCAGTGCGCTCGGACGCATATGGCCTATGTAAAAGGGAGCACAACACTTAGTTGATCTAAACCCTCGATCTGTGCAAATGTTACCATCATGTAAAATTGTATTGCTCACATATGTTGAGTAAGCATGTCCTCTATTGCTATTTTCTTACACACTCATACTAGGTGCACACTGCTGGATTTGAACTCCAGTCTGTGTAACTCAACATTTTCTAGACCTGTGCACTAGCTGCTAATGTCACAAAAAAGGTCACATCACAATTGTCAGAAAGCACACACTTGAAGGGAGTATGAGATATATATCTATATATATGGAAGCATGGCGAAAGTGCTTTGTGAATCAGACATCAGCAATGAGTTGTTGCATCGATAATTCAAATATCCCATAAGGAGTACATTGATCCTGCTATAATAATAATAGTCTTCACATACTGATATCAGTATTGCTTTCTGTTGTACAGTGAGCAAATCATATTAACTCGAGGAGCACAATATGAATGTAGCCAAAGACAAATTCTGATCAGTTTTTGATATGTGTGCAATACTGACAACAGGCCATTATGTGTATACAATGTGCAGGATCATAACAAGTCATGCATGCAACTGATATTACTATTACACTCATCAATACCAGTCTGAAAATATGTTTGTAATTGTTCAGGCTCAATGGAACACACTGTACAACTGGGGAGGGAAATGTGAGAGACTCACTCTCTACATTACATACAGCAGTGGACTGACTGCATTGGAATGCACCCCTTATATCAAGTTTGCAATAACTCAATAAAGCATACACAACTAACACAGGTAACTCATATTACTTTCAGTCTGTCAGCATTGCTTAGTGCAGTGCAATGCTGACAAGCTTAATTGTGTGACTGATGAAGTATTAGTGCATGCCTAGTTATTCTTATGTTTTTGGCAAAGAACACGTACTACCATTCCTCACAGTAATGACTTACCAGTGATACGGCTCCATGCCAACCATTGTGCAAAGAATGACTACAAAAATGCTAGTTGTAGTTTATAAGATCATTGTTGTCAATGTGTGTGATGTAGTTGTGGCTTAAGTGACATCATTATTATTTAAGGGGTGGCAAAATAAACAGGACAGGCCGATACAGATTGCAAATGAGAGGATATAAACCCAGGTATATTACAAGCATGTTACACATGGCCATTATTCAGATATGCGGCTGAAGTAGTGTGATTATCCACTTTTTAGGATTGTTTGATGTTTATATGTTTAGCATGGTGTTCTGGAATGAGTTAAGTGAAATGGTGTTAGGCTGGGTGAATAAGACTGACATACGTTATCCTGGAGTACTGTGCTACATAATGAAAAAATGAAGACAATGGGCCATTCAAGGCATTATTGGCATTAATGATAATGGAAGACATTTGTGTAGCCATAGAGTATGTTATCATGAAGAAATGAAAATATTTTACACATCTGATGCCACCAAATGTCAGAGCTAGACTATACTTCATGTGGATTCCAACACTGCTCCTATCTCACTATAATTGAATTGAGTATAGACATCACTAACACATTGAGCCATTAAGGCAGTTACAGGGAAAGATGCTTAGCAGAGTGCACCAATGATATTACTGCATAAGTGTTTTAACACGAGCAATTGTTTGTTTCAGTTTTTGCCATATGAATGAGGCTACAATTCCCTATGGGCATTGATGGTTGGCATTGCTAAGCAATGCCAATCTTCGCTTAGTGTATGAAGATGACATAGATAAAATTAATCTTACGAATCTGTCAAGTATGGAGTTTTCAACTATGAAAATGAGTACACATTATTAGAACTTGAGGTAAAAACACCTTTACAGGATTTAAACACTGCTTCCCTAGCTACGCAATAGGACTATAACATGCATCCTTAGCAATGCAATGGGACTATAACATGAACATGTTGCACCACATATAAAGTTAAATAAGCAGAAAAAGTTGAGTATAAGTTCAACGAAGTGTACTTCTGCAATGGGCCATTAGTCTGCAATACAGTCATGCTATTTGACAATTGTTTGTAGTTACACAGTATAATTGTGATACTGAGGGGATAGGACAGATAAATGGATAAAAGAAATGTGAGGATAATATTTTCTGCAGGGAGGATTTGCTTATAACACTTTTGAGAAGTATTAGCTGCATTATTTTTATTCATGGAATGTATTAAAGCCTTGAATTAATATAAATCCATTGTTTTGAATGGGTTCCTATCACGTAGTCGAACTTTTATAAGTTCGAACCACATATGGTCGAGACCATATGTTCGAATTTGTAATAGTTTGAGTGTTTGAATGGAAATCTTCGTAAGTGGAGATTTCCATTCACTTCAATGTGGTGTGATCTCAGATTTGGTATATTTAAGTAGCGGGGGGTGTGAGAGGTGCAGCTCCCCACATGGGGGGTGCAGGGTGGCTTGCCCCCCCTGCTTAAAACAAGTTTATGTTTTGTGCGTTGTGTAGTTATTCTTTTTTAGATACTCGAAGTTCTGCAACTTTGAACATAATGGTTCGACCATTAGGTGTTCGAAGTTATAGAACTTCGACTATCTAATATACACCCGTTTTGAATGTATGTATATAATTGACTTTAACCCACATTTACATTATTGGGATATCGTTCATATTGTTAGGCGTCTTCACCTATGATTGAGATGTGTGCACAGCCATTAAATATGAGATGAAATGGCCAGTATATTGATGAAGGTTCATTCATATTTCTCTGCGAATTTAACTTGAATGGATTTGTAAGATTTACTTGTCTGACACGCCCTGTCAAAGTGTGATTTTGTTGATGTTGGATCCTTAACACACCATTGACTGATCAGTGTTACTAATGAGGCACACTTGGTAGGTTTTAGCTGCCAAACTCTTGACCCACATTCCTGTGCTGCTCAGGCACGTGCTCAGCATTGTGTCGAAACAGCACAATGTTTAACTCCTCTGCTCATCATGCAAAGTGGTTGATTCAGAAAAGGTAATGCACTGAGAGCTAATTAGTTTTTTTCTCAAGTGCTACCAAAACTTTAAATTTTTTCCACATTTTTTGCTCTCCAACTAGAAAAGATAAAGTGTCACAAGATATCGCAAGGTATATCTTCCTCCACACAACTACTCAGTTGTATTATGTTGGAATATATATATTTATATTTCTTTGGAATATATATATATATATATATATATATATATATATATATATATATATATATATATATATATATGTGTGTGTGCATGTTTGTGTGTGTGTGTGTGTGTGTGTATATATATATATATATATATATATATATATATATATATATATATATCTATATTTATATATATATATATATATATATATATATATATATATATATATAGATATATATGGGTCTACTTCAAAACATTGAAATCTCATAACACTAAAACTCAAAACACTGAGACCATAACATTGAAAACCTAGTAAGGAGTGTGTTTGTTAGTTTGGTGTTGTTATAGGTGGAGGGGATGTTATTTGCATGTGCATTGTAGTTTTCTATGTTATGATGCACACTTTCAGTGCTCTGAGTTTTTCTTGTTTTGGGATTTCAGTGCTTTGGGTTTTCGATGTTATGGTCTCAGTGTTTTGAACTTCAGTGTTATGAGATTTCAATGATTTGAAGTATATGTATATATATATATATATATATATATATATATATATATATATATATATATATATATATAGATATATATATGTATCTACACTCAGTAGGTGGTCAGGGAAGCACACACTCGTAGAGATTTCACAGTTGTATAAAAGACAAGCATTTGGGACATTTATTTTCTAGAGAGCTACTTGTTTCTTTGTGTCTTTTGGCTTTTCCCGGTTAGGGGTCGCCACAGTGGAACTCTGGTCCGCTAATGATTGGTAGTTGATTTTTAAGTGCCAAGTTACCAGCTCTGACACACAACCTTCAATGAAGGTATGCCCATTCACGCATGTCTCCACACAGAAGACGCTCTAGCTGAGAATCGAACCGGACAGCGTCTTACTGTGAGGCGGCAACGCTACTGCAGCACCACCACCGCGTATTTCACTGCAATGGTGGATAACTGAACAACTGTGTAACACTGCTGTCACTGCAAGTTATAAGTTTAGTTACACTGACCATATTGTTGATATGTATGTGATGCTGTCTGCTACTTAGGCGGACACTTCTGCATCTCTTATTTGTTTTTCTTATGTATTTTTTCATGTTTTGGGGGGGAATGTGTCAGGCTATTATGATGCTGCTTTTTTTTCTCCTCTAGGTAATAACTTATGTTAAGTATGATGTTGGGCAGTTTGCATTGTTGATTACACTGCTGTTACTTCTTTTTAAAGGTGTAGATAGATTTCACTGGAATGTATTATTTACTGCCTTCTATACTGATATATTTTGACTCATAATTGTAAAGTGCATGTGCTACCTTGCATGTTAATATGTGTTGTGATATCTGATTTATATTCCATCCCAGCAGGGATATGGCTCCTACAAAGTTGTAAGGACCCATCTTCATGGAAGCCTCCCTTTCCTGAGACTGAGAATGAAGGGATACTACAGACCTTCTGTTTCCATGGTGCATGACTGCTTGATAATCACACCTCCTATAAGCCATTCCATAACCTTGTCTGGTGGCAGATGGTTAAGGATATTGATGCTGTTGATAGCTGGCACTGTATATATGGAATGGTCCAACATAAGGACAGTAACAGGATTCACAAGGCCACATTCAGAGCAGTGGCTCTGGCACAGCAGCAGAGGACTACTGGTGGTGGGCCATCTACAGAACCAGCACTTATCAAGAAAGTGGTGTCCCTGTCATCAAACATGGATCTAGGCAGCTGATTAGAGTTTCATAGTGTGTTGCTGGATGTTGGGGCAGAGGTGTAGCAGCTCCATAGGATTTCCACTAGTGATGCCCCAGGTATGCCATTCAAATGTTTTTATGTCCACATATGCAATTGATAGTTCCTTGTATGCTTATAATACCTCTCTCAACTATTGTGTCTAGGTATGTATGATATTGAGGTACAATAACCACATGCCCATGGTATGGGTCTACTTATAAGTCTTAGCTATCTTTAGTAGTGAGTGAAGTCATAGCACATGCATGTGTTGTTCAGGTAGTTTGTATAAGGATTATGGTTATTTTTATTGTTATATTTTTGGTGTATTCACAGGTGAACCTAACTCTGTCCGATGTAGGGGTATAGTTATCCTCTGATGAAGATGGTGGTGATGCACAGGCATAATTTGGGACTGAACGGGATATGTTAGACACAGGGAGCATGCCCCCCCACATTTCTGCTCCACAGTATGTATACAGTCTGTATCCCTACACATATCCATGGCAATGAAGCCTGGTACTCTGAAGAGGATGTAAGATTACTGCATGTTGTGCATTCTGACATATGAGATGAACTGAACCCTATGTTAGACAACTTTGTCATGATAAATAATACACTAGACCATGCAGTTTCTGCTCTGGATCTATTAGGAAGTGGCAACACATACATGATTGGTCTTCTCCACATCATCAGATGTCAGCCAGCATGGCCACAGAAGTGGCAGATACCCCTCTCACAATGCTGTACCACTGCTACATCAGTGGTGGATATGTCTACACTCAGATGAGATCATACATGTGGTCATGGCCTTGGACATGTTTATGACAGCCACTCATGCAGCAGACACTGATTTACATTTAGGTAGCACTTAGAATTCCTGCTGGAGTGCTGGAACTAGCAGTGCAGCTTCTGGCAGAGGCAGTTTTTGTGGGCAAAGGCATTGAAAATCAACTTGATCCTCCCTCATGCATGGCTCAGTCCTGTCCACTACACCAGGGAATGCTGTGGTTTTGTCCCTGCAAGCACTCACACACAACACTGCACACTGGCCATGACACTTCACACACAAATACATAAACACACAAACACACATTTCACTGTAGACTTCCTGACACTGGATACACCCCAAATCTGGCCTTAAATGCGCATACTTGTTATCACTTCTTCTATCACATTCACATACTTCCCATTTGAACCCCCCCCCCCACACACACACACACACACATACACACACTCACTGTGCAGATGAAGATGATGACTGTGCTTCTGTGACTTAGGGTTGCCTATGTCTGATGCATAAGCTGGTCAGCCAAGGCATAGGTCAGTATGGGCTGCTTTTCCTGAGTATACCTAATCATTCTAAATGAGGCTAAGTCAGCTTATGTTTAATAGTAGTAGTATTTGTGCAATATAGCTTGATTACCCACTGGTTCAGCTGATGCTGAAAGTGCATTATCTTCTGCAAAGGTGCCTGACTTGGGCTACTTATGTCTGATAAACACAGTGGCCTGCCAATGAATGGCAAGACAAAGGTGCTGTTTTCGTTGTGTAGAGATAATTATTTGTAACTGTGTGTTCAGTATGTACTTGCAGTTGTGTAGGATATCTTGCTCACCCACCAGTACAAATGATGCTGGAAGTGCCCTGTCCTCTGATAAGAGTGTCTGGCACTGGCTGTTTATGTCTGATGTACTGCATGGCTATGTAATACAAGTGTAAGCACTATATTTTTTGTTTTAAGATGTCATTGTTATTGTCTGGATTTGCTGGATATGTAAAGGCATTGTCATGTTTATTGTCTACTTAGTCTGTTAAAGTAATGCATTATTTGTTCAAGAAAGGCTTATCACACACTTTTGGCATTACTGACGAGATTGTCTGATGCTTACAATAGCTAGCCAGCCCACATAATCATTTGTTTTTATGTAACATTACAGTTTGTATCTACTGAGCTCTAATGCAATTTACATGGTGAGTGCATGTGCAATTGCTGCCTCCTAGCCAGTGTCATAGTATATTGTGCCCACCTGCATCTGGAATTATCAGCTGCTGCGGCTGGCTCCTCATTTGGCACCTCCTCTGTGTCAGTGGCCACTACCTGTGGTGATGGGAACTGTAGATTCTGTACTGGGCAATCATGCTGTAACTGTTTTCTAAGTATAATATTATATAAGACTGCATTCAGAATTTTTGCATGTCCACTATTTGCTGTATGGTGTCTCTCTCCACTTTGTAGTTATCCATTATTTCAATTTTTGGAGCCCATTGTATGTTAAACATGGTCTAAAATCCCTATGCCTTAGGGGGTGATGTCTGACAACATTATTGGCAGCAGTATCACCTCCTAGAAGAACCTCTTCCAGATGGTTTAGAACTGTAGCAAACCCTAACCTATTTCAAAGTGTTCTGGTAGCTGAATGTGAGCAAGTAGACATATCAGAAGCTAAAGTAAGCTCGATATGTCTGTGTGTGTCTTGCATGTTTCTGAATCACTCTGCCATGCTTTATTTTACATCATTAGCATACAGCACAGCTCACAATATGATCATTAGACTCGAGTTCTGCTTACCCTTGTTTGCAAGCCAGTCATGTCATGTTACAGTGTGTCCTGAATTGCAATCACCATCTTATCTCTAATCATCATACACACCAATTTAGTATGACAATCTACCGTTCATGAACCTCTACATAGTCATTTGATGTTAGAGTAGAATTCATGCTAGAGTTGTCTTATAAAATTAAAGAATGCAACTTTCAGAAAATAGTTGAAAACGAATGGTTTTATCTTCAGAATAAAATCAACAAAAGTTATCAGATCATACGTGTATAATGTGTGTGTGATTTAATTCCAAAAAGCAGTCTATGTGCATGTGTATAAATGTGAATTTTTCATTTCTGAGTATATTGGTACATAAAACCGACATGAAAAATCGTTTTATTTTTTTTCACTCTAATTCAAGATGTACCTGATACTTTGTCTTGGAGGGAAGGAGCACAGTTTATTAATATGTTATAGATAATTATGCCTGTAATATTCCTAGAAAATATTACAATTAAATTTTGAACAAACACTTTGAAGAGATAAGCTAAGATTCATTAATGCCTACATGCCACATTAAACTCATATGACCTATGAGCAGTGCAGGCAGGGTGTGTGCAATTTAGGAAAAACTGCAGCATGATGTATCTGAAAATAAGAATTTACAGAGTCATATACTACTGACTGTATAATGAGCCGTACTGTATGCAAATGAAGTAAAAAACAATATGGTGGAGCAATTCAAAATTGCATAAAACACGCATAAACACATCATTCCTGAGTTAGCATTGAATTCAGCTATATACTCAAATTCAACCACAGGAAATCTTTAAATATATTAAAGGTTGTCATAGCCATTGTAATCTGTATCTGCAACAGATTCTTACAGAAGTGTGGGGTCTTTAGACCACACTTAACCTTTTACTGCTTCCAGAAATATGTATAATTGATCTCTCCAAGATGGACAGGGTCACCATAGAGAAAATAGAGGAAATGTTTCACCCCTGTCTGTGTCTCCTTCAGACTCATAGAGAACCCATCCCAGTGAATCTTAAGGTGCCTGTAGCTTTGCACATTTTAGATACAGGGACCTTTCAGTGACCTACAGGGGACACAGTGGGGGTTTCAAAGCCTTCTGCATTCGGAGTATCCCACCGGTTTCCCCAATGCAATGCTGCAACATGTAATGGAGTATATGTCATTTTCACAAACCCAAGAGGAAAGAGCTAACATTATGCAGTAGTCTCACTACCTTTTCCAAGTCCCTAGTAGAATTCACTGGACCCTCCATGGTGTCCCTATACATACATTGGTTGGAAACTACTTACATAACAATCTCAGGAAGACAAAATGCATTCCTTCTCTGAGCACTTCTGCTGACTCACCCCACTCTAGTACCTCCTGCCCATAATGGCTCAGGGGTAGATTTCAGTATTTCTGTACCTGGGGATACTACACTACCCTGATCACCTTTGTCCACATCAACGTCTCCACTCTCAGGTGATTTGTTGCCATAGATGTGCAGGAGTATACTGACTGTGTTCATGCTGTGGAAAGAGGATGTGGACAGGACACACCCTGAGTCTGATATACCCCATGCAGCCTCAGATTGTGCCTGCTCATACCCCCATCATCATCAGGAGATAAGGATTCCACAAAGTCAGACAGGGGTAGGTCCACAGTGCTGGTGCCAGACAATGCATCAACATATCACTTGTAAATACACCAAAGAAAGACAATAAAATACCAATATTGCTTATGCCCAAATACAACAAACACACACACACACACACACACACACACACACACACACACACACACACACACACACACACACACATACACACACACACACACACACACACACACACACACACACACACACACACACACACACACACACACACACACACAAACACACACATGTAAGTCCTATAATTTCAATTACTAATACAAATAACTAATTCATGTAAGTATGGTCATACTGTGTGCAGATGGTTCATGCACCTTAATGCCAGATGTACATAGATGGAATAGATAAGAGAGATATTATAAGAGTTCATGTGAGTATCAACTGTAAATGTGGATGCAAAAAAAAAAAATGAATTGCATTCCTGGATCATCACCTGTGGAAATCCTGTGGAACCTATCCATCTCTGGCCCAACATCTGACACCACACTGGGAAACTGAGGAGTTGCCAATTCCCCTAAGTGACAAAAGAACTACTACTTTTCGGTAAGTAATGTTTAGGTAGAAGGCCCACCACCTGTAGCCCTCCACACCTGTGTTATGGCCTTTACTCAGACTTTAGCCCAGTGTATCATATTGGGCCATTTTCTATTCATAGCCATAGCCATCAAGAGCATACACATCCATAACCATCTGCTGCCTAACACAGTCACGGAAGGGATTGTTGGAGGCTTGTTCATCAAGGAACTGTCTTCTGTGGCAACAGAGGACCTGTATTACCACCTCATTCTCAGCCACGGAAAAATGAAGCTTTTATGAGGATGTGCCCTTAGCAGCCCTAGAGCCGTATCCCTCTTATGATGGAATAAAAAATGGATATCACAAACCTACACTGCTAGTACACATAGTTTAACAGTTATTGAATAATATAGTAATATGCCCTCAATAAACAGCCTAATCTTATCTAATGCAAACATAGTTGTACCCAAAAAATACAATCAATAATATAAACACCAAATTCTTACCCCAATTTAGCATAGCTTTAAACTATAAAAATGCAACCAGCAGTCTAAAGTAATGATGTAGTCCACAACAACAAAATAAAAGGGGAGAAACAGATAAAAGAATGTCTACTTTTCAGGCACACAACCTCAAAAGCAAAGCAATAATATGCAATTGAACACAACATAAACTCCGCTGACAGCAATTATATATACATGTTCACAAACTCACCATTGTTGTGGCATATGCCCATATTTATATCTCTCTAGAAACAAAACAAACTTCTAAACTGTTTGCTTGGTAAACTATTAAAGTCGTTAGATGTATGTGGTGCCCTGAGCCCATCAAGTGCATTTCCAGTGACTTTAATACATTTTAGTGAAACACTGCAGATAATCAACACAAAACAATTAAATATTAGCATTGCACAAATGTGTATTTGTAAGGAAGAAGACATGCTTTGCAGTATTTCTGAAAGAATCCTCCCTAGTTCTGGAATACTTGTTAAAACAAGTTAGGTTCAGCAGCATAACAGAAAGAATGTAATCTTCCATATTGTGATGGATGATCCTTTCCCCATGTCATACTTATTTATTTATTTTTTTATTTTATTTTATTTATTTTACATTTGTTTACTGGGAAATTCCAACTGGATATGTGTCCGTTTTCAGCAGAGGACCCAGGAGAAAAGCTCCAGAAATCAGAGTATGAATACATTAAGAACAATAGAAACATTTAGAGATAAGTAAAATATGCAGTTTTCAGTAGGGTGACAAACTTAGATAAAACATAGTAGACAACATCAAAATTATGCGGCTTCAGTTTCAGACAATAATACACACAGTTATGGGCTAAGTCCCATCAAGAATTCATACACTTATTAGAGTATATGATTGAAATGATTAGGGAGAGTTTGCAGGAACAGCGGGTGGTGATTATTCGGGGTTTAAGCAGGGACATTGCCAATGCTGTTGGAAGTGTAGTTTGAGGCTTTTCTGAACTGGGTTGAGGAGGATTGGTGAGTAAGTTCAGCAGGTAGCATATTTCAAGTTTTACCTACTGAGTTGATGAATAGAATGTACCCAGCCACATTTATACTCTTGGTGTTTTGTATCCGCAGTTTATCAGCAGAGATGTAAATGAACCCCTGTGGACATGTAGAGCAACATAATTCGTTTTAACTTATTAGACTTTCTAAGTCACTCAAGTTGTGTGATGAGCAAGGGAAGCAAATGTCATGTTGGGGCCTACATGATGATATGCTCACACCTGAGCACCACAGGAGCATGGGTCAAGACTTCGTCATGCTTATGCTTTCCAAGTGTGCCTCGTTAGCAGTAATGGTCAATCAATTATGTGTTAAGGATCCATATGCATAAAAATCATACCTTGAAAGGGTGTGTCAAACAGGTAAACTTTGCAAAGATGTTTAATTTATACTTACTGGCAAATATATGATTGAACTTTAATCCGCATATTGGCCATACCATCTAAAATGTATGTGAGGTGGCTGAGCAAATATCCAAGATGTGGGTGAATATCTCTAGCAATGTGAATGATATTTCCGATAATATGAATTTGGATTACCCATTAAACTTATATTCACAGTAAAAAACAATAGAGTAGAATCATGCCACACTTTAAGATATTCATTGAACAAAGATAACACAATTAATATTTTACAATAATATTAGGATCAAATCTAGCATTCACAAAGTGGTTGTACCCTCATCTTCTTTTTCACTGTCAAATCCTCAAGTATCACACTTTCAGTGTGTACCAAAAACTAAGGAGGCAAAAAGCCTGCCAATGTAATGCAGTTCAACATGATTTCTTATTGCAAAAGTACAGAAAATTTAAATTGTAATTGGCTCTGCTTTGCACTAAATGTTTAAGTGTACAACATGTTAATGATATAACAGTCTGTTCCAGTGCAACTGGAACAGTGTTCAAATCCAGTGCATGTGTTATTTTCCTCAAATTGTGAAAATGTGTTTTCATTTTAATAGCAGATACTCCCATTGATGTGTGTCTCTTAGAATATTAGACATGGACAAAGGTGAAGTCAAAAAAGTACTTTCTAAACAGTACTGAAGTCAGAAAAGTGGTTTCCTTGTGACATTCTTAATGGCTGAACATGCTGATGTGTATACTCAGTTGCAGTGCAATAGGTGCAGGGTTTGAATTCACATAAGGGATAGTATAGCTCTATTCTAGTTTGTGGCATCATACATGTGATCATTTTATTACATTATATTGTACCCTACTGCTAATCACATGCCTTCCAGGAAAACATGATAATGTTTATTTATCTTCAAGACTTTCCCTGGCTATTTATTATCATTGTATTGCTATGTATCACATTAGGGCAGAATTAGTTTTTGCAGATGTGCAGTTTCATTATTACTCTCCCTTTCTGCCATCATTTCACATAACTGCTCCATGTCAGCCATGACATATGCACCTCGGTAGAGTTAAAGAAAATACAGCAGGCAAGATATTGTTTGTGACTTTCAGGGTTAGAGTCGGACTTGCATTATGTACTCCATTACTGATATATATTTTATCTACATACAATGATTAATGTGTGAGCACTTCACTATGTACAGTTTTGGATACCAATAACCATCCCTAGAACTTTCATGCAGAGTGACAGGAGTTTAATACATCTGTACTGCTCACAGTTGTGAATGTTCCCTTTGTTCTTCAACACTGGTACTAGTTTCTTATGCTCAAGACATCTGGCATATGTTTTTGTCTCCATACTGTTTTGAGTATCCTCAGGGGCCATTTCTCCCCTCTCACACCCAAAATCGTTATCATATCTGCTGTGACCTCATCTGAGCCTACTGCTTTCCCTGACTTCATTTTCCTTTGTGCTGTTCTTACTTCTTCTGTGGGGCCTCCTTCTCTTCCTCCATTATAGGCTGTGTCTGGGGACGTACAGCTTATGTGGAGTTTTCCTCATTCAGATGCTGCTGAAAGTGCTCTTTCCATCTGTTTTTAATGCCCTGTGTTGCTCTCATCCATTATGAAGGGTGTCTACCTTCCTTATCTTTCTTTCTTTGCCTTGCAGCCTTCAAGTTCATTTGTGTCATCTACTGGGACACTTTCCAGAAACTGATAGAATGCCTTTGATTTCTTGTTCTTTGCTATTGTAACTCCTCTCTTTGCCCTTGTTAGCCAACCAGTATCCGTTTCTATCCTGGTTCATCTTTTCTATCTCCAACTATTTTCTTGCCCTTCTTTCTTTTGGTGACTTCATGAACTTCTGCTTTCCACCATCAGCTTTCCTTGTGTACCTTATTTCTATAATTGTCTCGACTGCATATCTGTTCTGTAGTCCTCACAGATGATGTTTTGAGGCTCTGCCATTCTTCTTCATCTTCACCTATTTCTTCTTCTTGAGGTGCTAGAGCTCTAAGTAATTCCTTGAACTGTTGGGCTTTCTCTCACTGGGACTTTAAAATGCCTACCCATATAAACGTACCCTTTTCAAACACCTAATTGTGATAATCTCTCAAACTGAGGAGGACTGCGCATGATAAACCATGAGTAAATGTGTAGCTAATCATTCAGTCATCAAGACTAGCCTTAAAGGTAAACATATTAGTGCTTTGTTTGTAGTGGTAACTAATTGTATATGTTAAGAATACATTGAGTTAGGAATCTATCCATCCATTTAGTCTTATTTTTTTTGGTGTGGATTTAAGTCATTAGTGCAGCTGTTCATAGAGCCAGTAGTTTTGCAGAGAATATTGTTGTTCTGGTACAGACTCCCCATACACATAAAACAAAGTTCATCCCTGTTGCAACTTGGATCTATAGATGGGAACCAGAACATTTACCCCAGGACTGCCCTCAGTACATTAGGACTCCTATGTATCACATTTTTGGGTCCCCTCAAATTATCTGTGGTATGATTCCAGTTATTCTCATTAGGAATAATATATATTTAACAACCATGGGATGGATAAGGCCAATCTTTAACCAAATGAGTTAGTTCAAGTTTAGCACAAAAATGGAAAATGGATAGGGTTAAAATGGTCTGCAAGGGCAGCTAGCCTAGGACTTGTCAATGAACCTATGAATCTAAATAGGACGGGGTCTTTCATGGCTTGAGCAGCAAAAACAGGTCACCTTACAGCCACCTGTAGACCACTGAGTAAAAGGAGGGTCTTGCTACTCTGTCAGGGTAGTTGAAAGTTTTAAGACCTGTACTTTTGTGAGTTAAAATATTTGGTGATATTCCAGTTGAGTGATATGCTTGGAAATGTACATAGCAAAGAGGCATTGTATTCAATGATGGGTCTGATATGTGGAGACTACTGTGGTAGGATAACTTCTTTGGATCTTGAAGATATCCCCTTGGCAATCAACTGGACCATGTTGAAGAAGTTCATTACTATGGTGGAAATCTGATGATAGAATGAAACAGATTTATCCATATAAGTACCTAGTTGTCTTATCCCCATATCTGTCTGAAGAGGAGTGTTATTTATAACTTATGACATAGGGCTACTTTTCTACAAAATGTTGCTATGTTGTACGTTTTTCATTTAGTCTGATATTGTTTTTGCCACAACATGTATGTAGATATTCCACCACTTACTGGAGCTGTTTTGTACCCGTGGGTGGGCAGACAACAGTTCTGAGTTTGAAGTCATCAGTAAATGTGTTCAGCCACAGCTCTGGGATATTGGCTTGGATGTCTCAAAAATAAATGATAAACAGAGATAGCCTACAAATGATCCCTGTGGCATCCCACTAGTTGCAATTTTAAATTCAGAAAGAGAGCTGGAATATTTCACAACTTGGGATCTATTGTCTGACCAATTTGCAAAGCAGCAGCCAATGTAGAGATTTACATTAAGCTTGTCTAATTTTTTAGTGAAAAAAAAAAAACAACATGGAGGTTAGTAACAAAACCCTTAGCCACTTCAAGATAAGCAGTGTTCACAGAATGACAACTGCATACAGCCCCTGTAACCTTTTCAAATGAGCTTGCTAGGTTCAGGAGACAGGACCTGCACTTCACAAAACCAAACTGATTTTGATCTAGATCAGTTATGCTGCCCACGTCTGCATAAATGAGTCCTGTTATGATATGTTCCATGGCTTTGCATATAAGGCTGTTGAGGCTGATGGGTCTATAATTACTTGGGTTTGTAGAAGGACCACCCTTGTGTAGGAAGTCACAACTGGCTGTTCCACAGGCATCAGGAGCAAACATTGTAGGTAGACTGAGGTTGAACAGTTTAAGTACAGACACGGAGTACATATTTGGGACTTGGTGGTGTTTAGAATACAGTCTTGTATATTGTCCAGTCCCTGTGGAAATATCTGACTTGTTCCAAAATGATTTCAAGTGAATGTAAATTCTCAGGGAGAGTATGGGAAATAATGTGAGTAGGATTGGTAAAGTTGGCACTACATGTGTCTAGTATTATATTAGTTATTTCAGTGGGGTTAGTTTGAGTGATATTATTATTATGGATTAGCTCAATGCATTGTTGGACATTATTACTTAATTTTCTGACATAACTGAAGAACATTTTATAATGTCCTTTAGAATCTGTAGCAAACTTATGATCACACTCTGCTTCACATTTAGTAATATTATAGTTCCTTGCTAGCATGTTTTAATGTGGTCTACAGTTAAGGAAATGGAGATTTCTTTCAAATTTCTTTATTTTTCTTCATTCGTTGTTAATATGTGAGTTCAATGAGGGATGCTTATTTCTGAATTTACCATTATATTTAAGGCAGCTGTGTATTGACTTTCCTGTGTAACCGGTGCAGACCGAGTTCATAGGTTAATATAGTAGGCCTCTCAGTTGGATCCATTTGAAAATGGTTGTTGGGAATTTTGCACAGGTCTTCTTCTACACTTTGAAGTAGGTTTCCATTGTATAAGTTTCACTGTTTTTTTTTTTTTTTGTTTGTTTCTCAATTACAGGTTCTCCAGGATGCAAAAAGGATAAACAATGTAACCCTTTTCTGTCTTCTATAGACTGCTATCTAAGGACTTTCAGCAAATGCATAGGATATCAGTCTTTACTCTGCCCAATTTCTTGGATATTTTTCTGCCACAAATTTCAGGATTGCATGTCTAGAGAATGAATTGGAATAATGCACTCATACATACATATATACATATGTACTAAAATATATATGTAGAAACAAAAATAAATAACTGTAGACTTTGTATGTTTTACTGTATTTTTTATTTGGTAGTAATAAGCTGTAACTGTTTTCAGGAATAGTCAGAGATCTACATATCTCCTGGATTAGTATTCTGCCAGCCTATGTTACATATTGGAAAGCATATAGATCTGGGAGAATTATCTCTCTAAATGGGTATCAGTGTGTAAAAATATAATAATGTTACTGTCTTACGAACAAAGGAATGATGAATAACTAAAGGCATATACAAGAAAGCTGTGACTGAAAATATGAACAATATAAAGCAAAAGTAAACACAAGGAATAAAATAAAATGTTGATAAAGAAAACATGACTTTTTTCAAGATTGCACAAGGTAGTAAACAACAAGTCGTATGCACAGTGTTAGCAATGTGGCTACAGGCATGCAAAACCTCTTTGCAGGGCAAGTAATAGTATTTATAGATTATGCAAAACATTGAAACATTTTGCAAAAACATGTAATAAGTAAAATAAATCTCTATAGCAATATTTACTTAAAGATGAGACAAAGGAATAGAATAAAAAAATATTATGAGTACAACTGAGATTCATACTGTAAATGCAGTATAGGCTACATGTGCTGCCAAAATAATTGCTTTTGTTGCCAGTGATGATTTCTGATCATAAATACTTGCATGATAACAATAATTAATTTAACCTTAATACTCATATAAAATGCAGTATACTAAAAGAAAGGCATTTAAAACACTAAATAAATCTAATCATGCTTGCAAATATAGGTGAACACAGGTTTTGAATTCAATATATAAATTATAGCCACTGGGTCATATTTTTCTTGCCTATCAATACAAGTGTAGAACGTTGCTTGATTGTGAGCATAAGTACAGAAAATAAATGAAAATGTTCCAAGTACCACCATTTGGAAAACAGGTAAAACAACCAAATATATTGGACAAATACTTGTAGACACTTTCTATGAGTACAATTCATACCCTGTAGTTACAGAATGACTTTAGAGTTTTCTAAGCAGTATCATGAATATTGCTGAATGTATAACGACACTGACATTATTTGAAGTGAACATACGGAAAGACAGATGGAATGTATATGAAATCCCCCTGTATTGTGCACACAGCTGCACAGAAATTAACAGTAGAATAGGTTAGTATAATATGCATGTTTCTCCTAGCAAATGTTTAGATTCTTTAACAACTGCTACATCATAATTACTATTAGCAAATGCAATAGCATGAATATAGTTATGAGTGTTTCAATAAAATACATATATACATAGTTCACTCTGATTTATTTAATGAGAAGGCAATGGAAATAAGCATGCAGTTACTGAGAAAGCAACACCAAAAGGACCAATAGTAGCTTCCACATTTCTTCTAATTTAAACTAAAAAAAAATCAATTTTCATCCATAACTGCTTGTTATTGATACTATTAACAGCTAAAATAGCATAGGTTCATAGATTAGTACTCAGCCAGGTCCTCTTGTGGGAAATTTTGTTCCTAGCCAATGACCCCATGGGAGAATCAACCTCTGGAATATATGTCTGTAAAGTAAACACATTAACCATTTTGCCAGCCTCCCACCAATCAGCAAGAACTCAGTTGTTAGTCATTCAGTGAGGGTCACAAAATGGAAAGCTCAAGATATCAGTGATATTTTGTAGAGTTATTTTACTTTATTTACTGGTTTTATATGTCTGCTATAGGAATACCTAGATTTCATCTCATACAGACCAGTTCAAAGTTTACTGATAAAGGCCCTAGTAAGTCACTTGCAGGGCACAGACTGACTATAACACAGATGGCACGTGTTTTAGTTGCATCCAAGGTGATGTAGGAACTGATGTAGAAGTGTGTGGACAATATCAGATCAGCCATGCTGCAGGAAGGGGGAATTCGGTGCACTGCATGACTGGCTCTTTCAGATGAGTGTTAGCACAGCCTGCACATTGGCCAGGAATCTATACTTCTCTCTGCTAATATGTGTAAAGCAGTAACATTCCAGAAAGACTGCATTCAGAAATATGCATTCATGCCTTGAAGGGAAAAGGCAAAGTATGGGCCTGGGAAGTGTGGGTTGGCACATCAGCCATCAAGAAATAGTTGGTTTAGGTGGAAGAGTTACTATATATGTATATGTATATATATTATATATGTATATATATTTAGTTAATTTAAACACTAGCATGAAATGGCTTCCATTAGTAATGTAATGATGCTTTTTGTCTTCTTTCTCTCACTATTTTTTGTTTTGTTTTTGTTGATACTCTTTTCTTTTCTTATTTTCAGTGAATTTTTGGACGTCTGGGTATGAGGTTTGCACCCGGAGAGGACACATTAATTTTGTGAATCAGAGAAACAATACACTGTACTATGCAGCAAAATATCATTTTGTTTGCTACTGAGATGTTATTAAATAGCTGAATATCATATGTTATGCTTGTGCTAATATTAATATGGTAAATTCATAAAGGTTAACCTTGCAGTAAATGTTTCCAGTTCAGGCACAACCCTACCATGGTGCTTTAGCACAAAGATTTACAGCACTGTGGTGGTCTGTCTGTTTAGCAATGCATTCCAGGGAGAGGCATGTGATAACTAGTTATGTTCTCTCTGCTAAACATGTCCCCAGAAAGGCATTAACGTACCTCTGCTGCATAATGCACATTGACCACCTATGGCAATGAACACAGTCAAAAACTCATGTTCAGACAGGTCATTAGAGGTAAGTGTCAAGGAATGTATTGGGCAGGTAACACTGGGGCATGTGCATAAGTGTATGTGCATGTGTGAGTGTGTGTGTGTGCGTGTTCAGACAGGTCATTAGAGGTAAGTGTCAAGGAATGTATTGGGCAGGTAACACTGGGGCATGTGCATAAGTGTATGTGCATGTGTGAGTGAGTGTGTGTGTGTGTGTGTGTGTGTGTGTGTGTGTGTGTGTCTGTGTGTGTGTGTGTGTGTGTGTGTGTGTGTGTGTGTGTGTGTGTGTGTGTGTGTGTGTGTGTGTCTGCTTAGGAGGATGCTGTATCAAGGTTACTTAGTGGGAACAATTCTAGTATGTGTATGTGTCCATGTCTGTGTGTGTGTGTGTGTGTGTGTGTGTGTTTGTTGCGCGTGCATGAGTGTGTGTGTGTGAATGGGTGAGTATGTCCATGATTGTGATGGATGGCGGGCTGTTTGCGTGTGTATGCATGACTGTATGTATATGTGTGGGTGGGATGCACTCCACTTGCACTTGTCTACTCAGCAAATCCTGCAGTATGGGAGGGGGCAACACAGGACACCAAGGAATAAGTATTTATAGTATGCCTTAAAAGCACTTTAAAAAAAAAAAAGGACAATTTGCATCATGAAAGACACATGGGGTGGGGGAACAGTACATTTAAACTCTGTATCCTCCTAGGGTGCACAGAGGACATCAGTCCTTTGCAGTAACACTGGACTCCAGAAGTAATGTAAAATGTTACCTAAGTCTTAAAAAATATATAAAATAAAAGGGAGGGTTGAATTGAACCCTGAATCCTTAAGACAAAAAGTAGTAACATGCATTAATTCCTCAGTTAGCATACCAAAGTTTGTTTATAAAATAAGGCACATGAAACTCTAATATCTAGCATTACTCAATAACTATGACAATTTGTGAGTTAAGAGAGACAGGACACCTATAAGTGGCAACAGCAAGAGTGCCCTGTAAAATCAGGGACAGACAGTTTAGAGGGATGGGTTTACAGCTCTAGCATCAAGATGTTTTGAACACTATGAAGAAGGAAAGTTTAAAGTCTGGCAGTATTGACTGACTGTAAAAATCCATGATTTATGAGAGAAGGAACAAAGACGTAAGAATACACATTGGGGAAGTTCTGTCAACTCATGGATAGGTAAGAGATATGTGGTGTGTGTGTATGTGTGTGTGTGTGTGTGTGTGTGTGTGTGTGTGTGTGTGTGTGTGTGTGTGTGTGTGTGTGTGTGTGTGTGTGTGTGTGTGTGTGTGTGTGTGTGTGTGTGTGTGTGTGTGTGTGTGTGTGCATGTGCGTGCATTCGTGTTTTTGTGTGTGTGTGTGTGTGTGTGTGTGTGTGTGTGTGTGTGTGTGTGTGTGTGTGTGTGTGTGTGTGTCTGTACTGTAGTTATGTATATATGTCTGTGTTTGAATGTGTGGATTTGTGTGGTAGAGTGAATGAGGGAGGGCTTGTGTCCATGAAATACATTGGCCATCTGCATTAACTACTGCAGGAAAGTGCTGTGTAGCACTAACTGTAGTTAAGGGTGAATCTTAGGCATGTAAGTTAGCTGACAAAGGGATCTTTGCTCATTGTCACTAACATGCCCCTGAATCAAAAATTACTACATTGTATAGATAGTCCCTTTTTTCTGTAGCTTTTACCATCAGTGGTGAGGCTATTTTTGAAGCCCTGAGATTACCTATTGCACTACTCATGTTAATCTGTATTAATAATGTTTTAGTTTTCTGTAGGCTGAGATTGAAACTGACTATTGTGATCTCGGCAAAAACATCAACAACAAAATAAAAATATAACAAAAATGAATAAAATAAAATGTGGTCATTTGTAAGTTCATAGCTGGGTTTAAAGGTATCTTTGGTGAGCGGGATTCCAAAAACATATCAATGTAAAAAAGACCTTTTTATATTTTTTTTCATATTTTTGTGTTGTATTTGTACGTTTTTGTCATTATTATCATCATTCCCTTCTTCATGAATTTCTTCAAAATGCGTATAGACATGTACTGACTGGGAAGGCTTTATTTATTAAGTAGTTAGCTTCAGATGAAGGATTTTATGGTTTTGTTGAGGGGTTTCACAAATAAATTAGATAGCATTTTGTTTACTTTTTAATTACTTACAAATTATGCTTACAAATTTGTGTATAGATAGATAGATAGATAGACAGATAGACAAATCTATCTTTTTTTACCATAGGGTTAGTTCCACTAGGCCAGCGACTTCCTTTTGAGGAGGTGGCATTCCTACTAAGGGAAATATAGCCAGTACACTGCAAAAATTCCACAACACATTTCTACCCTCTGACTCTGGAGGATTGCTATCAGAGGATGACAACAGAATTAGAGAAACCAAGGGTGGAAAAAGAAGGAGAACAATGTGCTGAAATGTCAAATAGTAGTGTGAAAATTATTGTTGTGGAGAAGGAAGGCATGGGCACTATCTTATTCGTGCAGCTGATCACTGAAGATGATCACACTGATAATTATGTGATATCCCAGGAGAAACAGTTGAAAAATACATGCAGGAACCCACGAAAGGTACACAAATGGCAATTGTTTAAGCAATAACTGTTGCACATATATAGGAGTACAGAAATAATGTATGTAGTCAAAGACAAGTCAGGATAACAGACCATAAAAGATCATCTTAAAGGTACAAAAAAACATGGGGGGGGGGGGGTTGAGAGGCTCATTAATCTTCTGAGTTAAAAGTCCATCTATGAGATATGTTTTGAAATGTTTGGGCTTGTGGAACATTTTTTTTTAACATTATGTAATAAGAAAGCTTTTTTAAGCCTAGACAGACAACCATTTTTCAAGTTTAAACATGATAAAACAAAAATAGAATTCTAAATTTCAAACTACTCAAGTAACTTGCTATGAACTGTAGGCTTTCACTACCAAATGTCAAAATGATTCTGAGATTAAAAAAGTATTTGTTAAAAGAAAGATATGTCATTTGCTACATGTAATTTTGTTGAACAGAAACAAAGAAATGGGGTATTGTTAAGACTTTATTTTCTGATTGTGTGATTTTGTGATTCATATTTTCATATTTGGTATGATACTGGACAAAAAAAAAAAACAAGAGGACAGTCTGGAGACTGAGTGCATACCGATAAAATCTGTAAACAGTTTTGCAGACATGGTAACATGGAAGGCCATATTTGGTTTGATTGTCTCTCATTAGTGGATCAAGACAGTAGAGTAGTAGAAAAATGGGACAGGGAAGAAGTCAGAGAAAAATTCAGAATGTGCAACATGAGGAGGGTCATACAGAAAAAGAAATAAATGTAGAATTGCAAGAAGAGGAAAAGTTATTACTCAGCTAGAAGTTGTTTAAGAAGAAAAAGAGTCTAATATGTAAATGAGTAATCATAATGATGTATTAAGTAATGATGCTCTCAGTTGGAACATAATGCAATAATGCTTCTGAGAAGTTTGATGGAAATTATTTTGGAGAATGATTTTATTTATTTTGAGGGACAGTTTTTTAGACAGCAGATGGGAGTAGGAATGGGAGTGGCTTGTGCTCCCATTTTAAGCAAGTTGGTCATAGCTTGTTGGGAGTAGAAATTTGTTTCTAGCTCCAATTTAACAACTCTTGGAGCCTTTATAGGCAACATTTGGATGATATAGTTATTTGTGGGCTGACAGCTTGTACAAGCTCAATGTTTTTTTTTGTATGTACATTAATACTTCCACTGAATTATTTATAAGATATACTATGAATCATTCACTTGATAAAATTCATTATTTTGATATGGAAATTATGAAACACAGAGATTTGAGTCCAATATTTACAAGAAGCCCAGATATTCCAATTCCTTATTACATTTTACTTGATGGCACTCTGTTTTCCAGAAGAAGGTCCTAGTTAGAGGCCAGTTGGTTAGACTGACAAGAACATAGATAATGTGTTTTATAATGAATGTGTTAAGTTAATGGGGATGCTGGAACAAAGAGGGTATACATCCAGCTTTACTTGGACCATAACAGATGAAGTTAAGTTGAAACATCAGCCAGAGATTTGTTACCCCTTCTTAGTTAAGGGGGGCCACATTTTCAATAACAGGAGTGAAGAACCTAGTAGGTTTAAATATAGTAGAACCACGATTCTTATGCACTACTTAGATTTTAGAGCAATAAGGTGTGTTGTGGAAAAAAATGTGACACTAGAACTGAGGAACGATTTCAAAAACTGGGTCCTTCTCTGACCTTTGTGTATAAGAAGGACACCTGTCTTAAGAACATGTTTGCGAGAGTAAAGGATAACCATGGGAGGGTGGCCTAATGGTTAAGGTGTTTGCCTTAAAAACAGAAGATACAGGGTTTGAGTCTCACAAGGGATAATTGGCTAGAATTAAAATGGCTGGCAAGGGCAGTTAGCCTAGTACTAATCTATGAAAAGAGGATTTGTAAGCACTATAATCAGTGTTGGCACATTCTGAAAGTTCATCTTTTTTATAGATAGTTTTGGTGAAGTTGAGGTAATGTAACATTACAATTGTATATAGCACAGTGTCAAACATGTCTCTCTTTTTAAACTGGAAAGACTGAAAAAGCACTTAGAGTAAGAATTTACCAACACATATATGATATAAAAAAGATAGATGGACATAGCACACTTTCAAAACATATTAAGATGATGAGCAGGTATACTTTTAAATTTTATGTAGTGGACAGTGTAAATATAAGTGTGAGGGGAGGGTGCTGGATAAACTTTTTCAAATTGAAGGAATTAAGGTGACAACTACAAAGCAACTCAACAACTAAGATTGCAAATACATTTTAATGAATGTTAACAATGTCGAAAATGTTAAACATCAAAAATATAATACTCATGTCCAGAAACACTGTGGAGAGTGGCCTGAACTCAGACAAATAACCTATACATTAAAACTCATCAATAAAAAAAATATACCTTTTTAAACATTTTTGCGTGGGGGGGCAAGCCCCCCTGCACCCCCACATCCTCTGCAAAGTATAAACACCAACTCTGAGATAGCACTACAGTGGGGGAAAGGGGAAATTTCTCATTCCTCACTGTACCACAATCTCTGTTAACAACCATTAGATATGTAACATTTTTCTCTTACTATTATGTTTAATTTAAGAAGATCTTTTTCTAAGTCCAGCACGATCTCCATTCAAAAACTCTGTGGTCTTTCTGGACATGTTTATTAGGTTTTCAATTTTTAACATTTTCGGCATTGTTAGCATTCATTAAAGTTCATTTGCAATCTTTTTGGCTTGGCATTCTAAATTTCAGTATTATGCTATGTTGATGTACAGAAGTAGATCTACATATATATATATATATATATATATATATATATATATATATATATATAATGTTTTAAAATAAGTAAATAAGTATTGTTGGCAATTGTGAAAATAAAACTACTTTATAAATGAAAAGACATTTGATGTGGTATGTATCGCTATAGCATTACCCTTGAGATGTATATCATTAGTTAATGGCCATTGTACACTTATAAAATCATGTGAATGTTTTTATAGCAACACATTTTCATGAGTGGCCTGCAGACAATATGGTGCATGCTCTGTTAGCAGAGAACATTAAAGTTCTGCAATGGTAAAAATGAAGCAAACAGAATCTCTCTCTGTCAAACAGATTTTCATAAATACAGAAATGTTGAGCAGTGGGATTTCATCTGAGCTACTTGACATTTAGGCAAATCTTAAAATGTCAGAATGAGAAATGTTGAAGGAATGCATTAAAATGTTTATATCAACAGAATAGCAACTTTTTCCTGCAGTTTGGCATTAACACTTTAGTAACAAAAAGTCTTGAAAGGGCTTCAATAATTCTAAGATGTATCCTTGTATAGCAACTATGTATATAAAGGCCATATAAAGGAAAATGCAGAAATAGTTTGAGGTATCATACAGTAAAAGTTCTCTGCCAGATCAATGTTAATTTTTTCATGAGAAACAGCAGGCCTGATAACATGCCTATAATTACCATTTAGCTAAAAAAGCACCCAAATCTTTGAAATATTTTTCAGTTTTAGTGTATTAGATATACATTAGACTGGTATGCTATAATTTTAAAAGATGATCCTCTTATTTGCTTTCTTTTAGGTCTAATCACTGCACTCTTTCCATCTATCCTACTGGGATGTCTAAACCATTGTGACATTTTAGTATTTTACCCAGAATAGCCACATCATGTTAAGAAGCATGTCTGTAATTTACTGTATAACAACTGTAACAATAGTTTCTCACAAGTCTGCAAGCATTACTGAGTGAACAGTTTAGGAGAATACTGACCATGACAAAATGCTAATTTTATTCATGAAAAGAAAAAAAAAATAGCATTGCGGGCATGAGCTCTCTCTATATCTTCCTCCTTGAAATTTCAATTCAGATGTGTTCTCTCTCCTGATATTAGATTAACATTCTGACATTAGATTTCTGATGAATGACAGGTAAAATTAATATTTGATGCAGCTCAGAATATATTTCAGTACACTTGTGTTATTTCCCTTCATGTAGTGGCCATTTGTTGCTATTACTAATTTTAGGTGACTTACAAGGCGTATTTCATGCAGTCAAAAGTAACCATGCTGTTTATGACTGCATAATTCCTGACAGATACCAAATGTTTCCCTAAAAACCATTACCATCTAACTTCACTTGTTCTTAGCAATAATTCCAGTGACAGTGCATATCTCCACCCATTACACTAACAAGCATCCCTCACCTCTCCATACTTTACAAGATTTACAATACTTCAAGGTTATTGCTATCGGTAGAAAACAAGCTTAGTATCTTTTTTCTCCTTCACTATATAATCGCAAAAAGTTAGAAAATAAATAACTGCAGCAAGTCAGATTACATATAAATATCTGTTAAAATAGATGTAGAGAACCCTACATTCTACAGAATTGCTGCTGAATATGGAATCTTAATAGCTCAGATTTCAAGAAAGATTCATTCCAATGTATTAAATGTATGATGTTATTCTCTAAAACTCATACAGTGCCCATGCATCTTAAGGATCTTGCATTGTTTTTTTAACTACCATTTCCTCTCAAACGTTCATCTGGATTAAAGTCGGTAGGGACATTCATTGACATGTTGGTCAGGCAAAACAGTAAGTACTTTGGGTCCTATCTTGGGTGCAGTGCCATCATAAGCCCAGTTCATATAAAGAGTCACCCTCATGAAGTATGCAATTTCTGTCCAGCTAGGGGAATTGATCTGTGCATTCAGATGTATGGATTAATATGCCATGCATTGCTGCACTGCTCTGAACACTATCAAAACTGGAATTTTAGTCTGGGAGCTAAACCCTGCACTGCATGGCATACTAAACACCTATACAAGTACAGAGTAAGTGCTTTATGCACTTTAGTTTTTAAACTACAAGTACCAGTATGACACATTCATAGTCCATGTGGGTGTAAATGACCTAAGACATACCTCAATGGACTATATGTGAGAGACATGATGGAGCTCTCTGAATATTTGCCTCATGCGGGTATGAATCGAGCCTTGAGTAGCATCCTACCTTCACCAATGATGATTCTATATTACAAATAAAAAAATATTGAATTCAGCAATTGGCATAGTTTCTGGTATCACAACAAGGGTTCCAATATCTGTAAGCCTGGGGGGACATGATCAACAAACCATGATGCTTTGCCACAGATGGTTTGCACTTAACACCACTTGGCTTCTAGATACTGGCAAAAACTTTATCTATCCCCAGTGTGCCTTTTTTAGACTGTGCCAAGTTGTTAACCCTCCAACATAACACAAATCACTAGCAAGTACGCTAAGAGTTTAAATGCCTTTTAAATTAAAGTCCCTCACTTCATATTGCAATTTCTAATTGTATTAGACTAACTTACCTTTAATTTCTCTACAAACTACCTAAAATGTATCTAAATATTAAGGGATTGTCATCAACCCTGTATTGATTCTTAACCAGTTTTTGTATTATGTTGAATTTGTTATAATTATTTAAACTGCAGATTTTTTTTTATTTTTGAAGATTGTAAAATTATTGTTCTTATAATGTTTTGTAATAATTTGGAGCTCCCCGGGCCTCCATTGAAAATGGGCTTCTACCCAATTGGAATTTTCCAGTAATCAGATGTCAATAAATACATAAATAAAATAAAAAATGCACTCCTGGAAGCACTCCTCACCCTGGAGAATGCAGATATATGTGCAGTCACAGAAATGTAGTTCAGAACCATGGAAAGCACCCCAGCTATCAAATGCTTCAATTCCTTTTATACATTTCTGTTTCACTCTGCTCAGGGTAAAACCAATGAAGGTGTATCAGTGTTATAATGGACAAGTACACTGCTAGATTGTTCCAACATCATGACTCGATTGAACTGCTCCATGCCCAGCTAATCACAGTTGCAACTGCCTGTCTCATCCTTGCTAGCTACAGATACCCTAATATGACTACTTCCTACCTAAACATACTAGAATCTCTTAACATTCAGACTAACACCAATCGTATGGGTGAATTCAATTGCCCATCTATAAACTGGGAGATTTATTAGACCCATAATTCACTTGCTCAGACCTTTTTGGACTTTGGTAGTACATATACCCTGGAGCAGCTAGATAGCTCCCCAACTAGAGGTACAAATATCCTAGACCTAGTACACATGAACATGAGGGGATGCTGCACCTTGGTGGAATCTTATCATAAATAGGCTATTCAATAAAAGGAAAACAAAATCCTCTTCAAAGCCAAGAAAAAACAGACAAAACAGTCCAAAATAACACTCACTAGTCTAAGCAAACAAATTAGAGTGCTGAATAAATCTGCCAAAGCAAACTACAAGGCACAGATAGCCTCCCAAGTGAAAGATAACCATAAAGCTTTTTCTAATTATGTTTTTAACTTCAGGGGAAATGCTCAGCAATATGCTGAGTTAAGTATAAACAGCAACACTTACACTCAACCTGAAACTACTGCAATCTTTCTGGTTGACAAGTTCAGCTCAAACGTTTCTCCTTCATCACCTCCTACTACAACCAAAGATACACCAGCAACCATACCCCTTCCGGTAATTTCAATGGAACAGGTCCTTACTCCACTCACTAAAGCCAAAAATATAGCCTTCATGGGTCCCAACAACATTCCAGGATACCTTCCAAGTAGCTTAAAACAGAATGTGTCAGGGCCACTAGAAACCCTCTTTGATTACAGCCTTCAGATTGGTTTTCAGATGGGTTTTGTCCTAGAGGAATGGAGGACTGCAACAATTGTCCCTCTGCATAAGGGGGGGGGGCATCAACTGACCCAGGGATTTACAGACTCATAAGCTTGACCAGTCTTAACTACAAGGCCATGGAGAAAATTATCATGGACTTAATCAATAATGACATAGGAAATATCCAAACACTGGACCAGACCCATTTTGGTTTTGTCAAAAGGAGGTCTTGCATGCTCAGTCTGCTGGACTTCTTCAAGAATGTCACCAGGGCCATGGATGAGGGTAAAACAGTGCACCCCACTCATCTAGATTTGGCCAAAGCATTTGATGCAATCCCCCACTCTGTGATCATAAATAAACTTACTGAGTTAGGCACAGATGTCTACATCATCAGATGGCTAGCAAACTGGCTCACTGACAGGACACATGTTGTCCAGATAGGTGTATACATTTCCAATAAGAAATCTGTTACTACTGGTGTCCCACAGGTCTCAATGTTAGGACCCATCCTGTTTAGTATATATTTTTCTGAAGTGAAGGCCAATGTTTGGGCCCTCTGTCACACCAAGTTTACTGTTAACTGTAAGCTGGGAGCTGTCATTGAATCCCCAAATGATGTTGACATCCTACAAATAGGCCTACAAGTGTCAAACAGCTGCTGCCAAAACCAAGTTCTGAGACTAAATGTTAAAAAAATGCTTAATCATACCCTTCACTGAATTAGATACCCCTACAAATTATAATATTGATAGTATAGCCCTAAAAGTAGACCCAGTCGTGAGGGACCTAGGAAGATAGATAGATACTAACTTAAACTACCAGGTAGCTATGGTACTGAGTGTTTGTATATTTCTGTGTGGTTCATCTTATAAGTAAAGGCATGGCATCAAGATCAAAGGCAGTCATAGTGCCATTGTATTCAGCCCTCATCAGCCCCTTAATTGAGTACAGTGCTCCCTTCTGCAAGTACCTAACAAGGCGCTTACACCAACAGCAGTAGCCCTAGAGGTTTCTCACTAAAAAACTACAAAGCTACAAAGAGTAAGGCACATGTCTTATGCAGACCGGCTAAAGGTCATATCCCTTTACTCCATCACATATCATTTATTGAGTGGTGAATTATGCCTGACCTACAAGGCATTCTCTGCAGCAGTCCTGATGAAAATGTTATGTATACACAGGAAAAATTATACGAGGGTTACGGGTTAACTGGACTTGAATCTTATTTGTCACTCTAATAGAACTTGCTGGAGAGACAAATTTGTATCCCAAAGGCTACTTCAGCTATGGAATGAACTTCTCATCTTCGTAAAACAAAGCCCGTCCATCACTATCTTCAAAAAGAATTTGATATATGGATGGAGAACTTTAAATTCACTCCCAGAGTACTGCCCATGTTATCATTTCACTTAATTAAATGACTTGGGAAGAAATGCATTCTAGTCCATTAAGTATTGCAGATTCAATTTGTCATACATGTTAACTATTTAGGTACCAACCTTGTGAGAAAACAGACAGAATTAATCAGACTGCATTGGATTTCCCTTACAAAGTCAATATATATAACCCTTTAGAGAGGTGGAGATCTTTGAGTCTTCCTTTTACAGAAAGAATTAGTGAATTAAAAATGATGATTTTCCCTAAATATTTAATTCATTGCAGAAATCTGTTCCTTGGTCCTCCAGCCATAGGTAAAGTACTCAATTTTGTCTGGAATAAGAGGAAGCCTAGGACTCAAGTCACAAAATGATGCAATATTTGAGCACTGGGGGCCTAGTAATGCCTGATCTTCATCTGCAAGAAGTAGCTATATACATCAGATTATTTTTAGAGCTAGTAAAATACCTAGACTGGCATGGATAGTGACAAATTTGGTGGGTGCAGAATACAGTAATCAAAGGGGAAAAAGGTCACACCGACAAACCAGTCAGTAAAAACTGCAAGAAAATCCCAACTAATTTACTTTCTTTTTGTAGCTGTAGCATAGTTTCCCACCCTTCCTCCCTATTGGTGTCTTGTTCTTTTACTTGGTAGCTTAGTAGCTTCCCTCCCCTACTGTAAATTTGATCTGGGACACTCCTCCAAGTCCAGTGTCATTAGCTCATTCTACCTAATACAGAGAGAAGATTTGGGAAGACCAAGCCCCTTAATTTCTTAACCTTGAATTACCTCCTTTCTCCCCTTCCACTTTACTAATAAAAAAAAAAAAAAAACTTTATTCAGCGGCGTTTACAATATTTGTGTTTCCTCCTCCTACTCTATTACTTCATGTTGTTTTTTCTGCTACTTGTTCTCTAACGAGTTCAATTGCATCTTCTCTGCTGCATTTACTACTGCTTGCTTTTAGCCTGTTTAAATTTTAAGTGTTATTCTAAGCTTCTTAGTTTTGGTTTAAACACTTGGGCTATAGGCCTACCCCTTAGTTCTCCCTGGCCTCTCTCCCTGAGATTCTGACAAATGTGGATGGACAATTTCCTATGGTTTCTCCTGTCAGCCTGGTTGATATAGGCATCCTGAGACAGTGTAGCAACTGCCTCATGTACACAAACAACCATCTACTACTACCACCTAGGAACATAATTTGTTAGAGATGCAATTATATAAAGAAGCTAGAGTCTATGCTATCTCCCTCACAAGCCAGTATATCTGGCACTGAAAAGATTGTCAAGCCAATCACTGCACCTCAAACACTACCCACAACTACACAAAGCACACCCACATATGCAGAGGTTCTCAACAAAAACAAACCCAAACAAAGGAGACCTCAGAGGCAAAAACACATGAGAACTCCACAACCCTCCACACCACATATCATGCATAGTCCACACACCACTGTCTCACAACCACTAAGGCCTAACCATAAACCCAACATATTAGTCATAGGAGACTCCATAGTGAGACACACAGTTGTGCCTCTCACCAGGCTGGATATGGAGAAAGTCATGGTTAGTTGTTTGTCAGGTGCCAGAATCCACCATATCACACATGCACTCAAGTCTCTCAACAACAGGTACTGTTATGACTCTGTCATAGTCCATGTTGGTGTGAACGACTTGAGACGTACCTCCCTGGACTATATCAAGAGAGATATGATTGAGCTTGCTGACTATGTGTCCCAGCTAGGTATGTCTTTAGCCTTAAGCAGCATTCTACCATCACCCAGAATGATCCCTCAATACAAACAGAAACTGATTGACTTTAATGATTGGCTTAGTTTCTGGTATTATTCCAGGGGATCTAGTGCCTGACAGCCTGGGAAGATAGGATCAACAGACCACAAAGCTTTGCTAGAGATGGCCTGCATCTGTCTCACTTGAACTTCAGGCTTCTGGCAAAGGCCCTTGCCTCCCTCATAGTGCCTATTTTAGGAACAGCCATGAGGTCGATACTACCAACATTAAAATTTCAACAAAATGCAAATTAAATGTCATGTTGCTAAACGCTAGGAGTCTAAACATAAAACTGCACACATTGCAAGCATTATTAACCCTGGAAGATGCTGACATTTGTGCAGTCACAGAAACCTGGTTCAAATCTGCAGAGAGCACCCCGGCCTTACCTGGTTACTCATCCTATCACTGTGGTCTGTAAAGCCAAAGGAGGTGGAGGTTCAATATATACTAAAGACACACACACCTCCAGGATGGTCAAACAGTATGATGCACAGGAGGCACTTCAGGTGCAGTAAGCAGTTGACAAGACCCATATTCAAATTATAGATAGCTACAGGTCCCCAAATTTGACTCAAGATGCCCAATGTGCCTATCTGAACCTCTTCAAATCTATTAAGATTCAACCTTTTACCCTTATCCTGGGTAACTTTAATTACCCATCCATAGATTGGAAAAACTACTCATGCCAGAACACAAATGCCCAGAGATTCCTTGATTTTATCAATGCAAATACCTTGGAACAGCTAGTCAATACCCCAACAAGAGGTGATAATATCTTGGACTTGGTATTCACCAACATGAGTAACCACCACAGCACCCCTACGGTATCATCCTCCCTGGTAAGATCGGACCATAAAGCGGTCACTTTCAAAGTCACCAACTCCCCTGATTCCCCTCTAGCTAGGGTCAAACAAAAAAATTCTCCAAAGCTGATTACAACCTACTGAGAGATGGTATAAACAGCTTCACTGCCCCCTTCTTCACTGCAGGACCTGGCACCAATGTCCAAATCTACACCAAAGTACTCTACAAGCATTTATATAGATGCATGGAATCAGGAATACCTGACAGGACAAAATCATCCTCCACAAGGAAGAGTAAACCTGTCTTGTGGACATCTGCAATAAATAAACTATATAACAAAAGGAAAAAAATGCTGTCCAGAACCAAGATGGAGCAGGTGCCCAAATGGAAGCAATATCTCCTTAGCCTGAACAAGCAAATAAGAGCACTAGTGAAATCCTCTGAATCCAACTTTGAGTCCAGATTGGCCACATCTACTAGAGACAATCATAAGGCCTTCTTCATATATGTACAGAATCTCAAAGATGCAACCAGATCTCTTCAGAACTGATGGTCAAGGACACCACATACACAAATGCTGTAGATATAGCCAATCTACTGGCTGACAGATTCACCAAAAACTTCTCCCTCTGTCCCTCCACCCCCCATCAGTAAATCAGGACATCCCCAGGACCTGCACCCACCCCTTATTTCTAAGGAACAGGTCATCACTGCCCTCTCAAAGGCAAAAAAAACCCCTCCATGGCACCTAATAACATCTCAGGCTGCATCACACATGAACTCAGGCATGAACTTGCAACACCATTAAGCACCCCATTCATCCAAAGCCTAAGTAGTGGCTTTGTCACAGCCAAGTGGAGGACAGCCACTGTTATCCCTTTACACAAAGGTGGAGCATCCACCAATCCAGGAAATTATAGACCCATCAGCAACGCAGTGGTGCAGCAGTTAATACTGTCGCCACACAGCAAGAGGTTCTCTGGTTCGATTCTCGGCCGGGGTGCCTTCTGTGTGGAGTTTGCATGTTCTCCCTGCGTTCGTGTGGGTTTCCTCCGGGTACTCCGGTTTCCTCCCACATTCTAAAGACATGTGTCTGGAGCATTTCTCCCCAGGCCTTCGCTGAAAACAGGATCTGTGGAACCTAGTTGGATTTTCCCGGTCAACAAATGTTAAATAAATAATAAAATAAAATAAACTAGCCTGATCTGCCAGGCCATAGAATAGATTATCATGGACCTCATTAACAGGGCCATTGCCAACCTCCAAACACTTGACTCCACACAGTTTGGCTTTGTCAGAGGGAGGTCATGTCTGTCAAATCTGGTTGAGTTCTTTGAAACAGTCACCAAAGCCATGGACAAGGAGAAGATGGTGCACATCACCTACCTTGACCTGGCCAGAGCCTTCAATACTATTCCCCACTTTGGCAGAGTAGATAAATTCTCTCAATTAGGCATCAATCCATATGTTACCAGATCGGTAGCAAACTGGCTCATTGATGGAGCCCACCTAATCAAAATAGGGGAAGCCACCTCAAGCAGTAGACCCGTAATGAGCGTCATACCCCAGGGATCTGTCTTGGGGCCTCTGTTATTCAGGATATACTTCTCTGAGGTATAGACCAAAATCAGTGGACTATGGCTGACCAAGTTTTTATATGACTGCAGGCTTGGCACAGTCATCAATTTCCCAAGTGATGTGGATGTCCTCCAAGAGGGTTTCACCCAAACAAATGACTAGTGCCAGAAACATGGCCTTAAGCTGAATGCCAAAAGAATGCATCACCATCCCCTTTGGGGAGAGTGACATCCCCACATATTATCACATTAATAACAATGTCCTAAGTACACAATCAGTAGTGAGGGATTTGGGTGCCCCAGGTTGATAGCAACCTGACTTTTGACCACCATGTTGCTTCCGTTGTACAGAAAGCTTTCGACATGGCCCACTTCATAAGTAAGGGTATCTCATCCAGGGACAAAGAGGTCATAACATCCCTGTATTCTTTCCTTATAAGACCAGTTATTGAGTACAATGCCTCCCTTGGCATGTACTTCACAAAGCACATGCAGCAGTTGGAGAGACCACAGAGGTTCCTCACCAGGAGAATCCAGGGCCTCAAACATCCACCCTACACAGATAGGCTATAAGCCCTGTCCCTCTACTCAGTTTCATGCAGACTTCTCAGAGGTGATCTCTATCTGGCATACAAAGCAATCTCAGACCCCACCTTGATGGGACTGCTGCATATTCGCAAGTCAAGCTCCACTCGAGCAACCCATATGTGCAACCTCAACCTGGTCTGTGATATCAATAGGACTTGTTGGTGGGACTGATTTGTGTCCCAGAGACTCCCCATCTATGGAATAAACTCCCTCTCCACATCAAGCAGAGTACCTCATTATCCCTTTTTAAACACAACTTGGATAACTAGATGGGAAACAGAAAATGCACCCCTGGGATTCCACCTGTATCCCTGCTGGACAGTGGCTTTGGGTGTTGACTTGTCTAAACATAGGCTAATCTCTTGGCTAGGCTTATAAAGGCCTCAGGGCCAATAGCCTAGTAACCTCCTATGATCCTATGATCCTATTCTGTGTAATACCTTAAACCTCCTGCAGTGGAGACCCATGGGATATATGCAAATGATTCCTTAAGTACATTCCAATGTTTTAGATACATGGCTCATGAATGCCCATGACATTTTATGCCTGGAGTCTTTCTTGGTACATTTATGCCAAAAAATCCAAACAACACTAGCTGCAGATATGCTATGTTTTCATCTTTTTTCTGACCTTGTCAGTATAGCATAAGTGGATTGCTCATCTACTTTAATAACACAGAACTTAAAGTCAAGCCTGATATGCATAAACATTAAGATGCCTGCAAAATATTCCAAATGGCATCCAAGTCAAAAGGCAAAAGGATCACATGGCAAACTATTCAGTAAAACCTACAAGAAAGACTCAAGTCAATCCAGAGTTTTCACTATGTAATATTGTAAATGTCCTGTAGTGGAAGCCTATAAAATATATGGAGATGACCCCTTCATGACATACAGCCATACAGACATACATTCAGCTACATGCCTTCTGAATACCAGTGACTTACTCTTTAAGTCTTTATGGTTACATTTAGGTAATAAAGCTATGCTCCAAAATCTATAGACATGCCATGTTTCAGCCTTTTTCTGACATCATCAGTACAGCACAAGTGGATTTTCTGGCTATACTTCAGATACACAGAGCTTAAAATGAAGCTTGATGGTCACAAACAATAAGGACCCCTCCAAAATATCTGAAATGACATCCAGACCAAAGAGATCATACAGGCAAACACATTCATTTATAATTATTATCAATCCCCTTTTTCACATTTTCTGTATGGAGTCTGGGTGTCGCACCAACTCTCACCATCTCATTCTCAATTCAGTGCAACTCTCTTCCATTTTTCAACAGTCATGCCTGACAGTTTCTGGTCTTCTCTTATACTATCCATCCATCTCATTCCTGGATATCTTCCATTCATCTTTCTGTCTGTCCCATATCATCTTCATTAGATTCTCTCCTGCTTGTACTCCATGTGCCCAAATCACCGTAATCTGTTCTCTTTGACCTTCTCTGCAATTGGAGCTACTTGGGCTTCTGCTATGATGTCCTCATTTCTTCTTCTGTCATACAGTGTGCATCCTACCAACCATCTCAGACACTTCATCTCCATCATCCCTCAACTACTCTGCCTTCACTGCCCAGTGTTCTGTACTATGCCGTAATACTTGTTATGCCACTGTTTTGTACATCTTACTTTTCAGCTTCTTTGGCATTCTGTTTTCACACAAGACCCCAGACATTTTGTGCTAGCTGACCTCATCAATCAAACCTCCCTTCTCCTCAACCACCCCACCCAGACACTTGAAGGTGTCAACCTCTTCCACTATTTTCCTTTATGTATCAGTTTTCACAGTCTTCTGATTTCCCTCATTTGCTGCCATTACAACTGTCTTACTTGCAGTAAGTTTCATTTCATGTGCCTTCAGTTTTGCATTCCATCCCCCTTTCCTTTGCTGACATTCTTGTTTAGCGTCTGCCCATAATGCCACATCATCTGCATACAGCAACTTTGTTGATCTGTCCCCTCCAAACTGTTTGCTAATGTAGTCTATTACCAGTATGAGCAGCAGTTGGATTAGACAGGAACCCTGATGCACACTCACTTCCACTGTTCTTCCATGACTCATCGGGTCCTTTTTCTATAGCCTGCACAAATTCTTCCAATGTTTCTGGGACTTTGAGTTACCATGGAACTGCCCAGATCAGCTTTGCTTGGACCTCGTCATATTCTTTCGCCAAGTCTAGGAATGGCCATTTAAAATTATTCGTCATCTTTAGCTACTTCTTAACTACCTATCTCGCTGCAAACGTTGTGTTAGTCACACTACTCTTGAACTGAATTCAGATCGGTCATCTCTAATCTTGCTTTCTACTACTCTGCATATTTATTTATCAGTCAGCCTCTCCAAAACTTTCATGCAGTTTGACAGGAGTTTGAAACATCTATACTGTCTATAGTTGTTAATGTCCCCTTTCTTTTGTACACTGACATTATTACGGTAATTCTCCAGGCATCTGGAATGCAACTTTCTCGTCATACCCTAAAGAATTGTTTCTCCCCTACCTTACCTAAAATTTTGATCATGTACTCAGTGGAGCCATTTCTTCCCAACTCTCCTACCATCTTGATCAGGTGCACTGAGGAGATATTGCTCCCCTAACTATTTCTAGATTATTTGGTTGCATTGAATAATATCAGCAGAAAATGGTCATATGACAAACTATTCAGTAAAAACTGTAAAAAAGGCCAAACAAAGATATATTTTTCACTGGGAAATAGCTTAAACTTTTTGTAGTGGAAGACCATGAGATACATTTAGGACATATTAGTGTTTCAGTTACATGACTTCTGAAGGTACACCAGGCAGGATATCGACCATAGTAGGTAGATTACAAAGCTCCTCCACTGAGTTTGTACACTGGAAAATAATCTGGGAATATTCTAAGGCTACAGAGGATAATAAGAAAATTTGGTGTTGGATTGATTGAAGCAGGCATCCTTTCATTGGAATGACCTAGTATGTCCTGAAACTTTATAATTTCTGCAATATTTAGCTCTTCCTTTAGGTTCCAAGTGGGAATTGACTAATAGGTGACAATTTACCAATGTGAGATCATTTTTTTAGGCAACATATGGATTGCTGAGTCCAGTAAAACTCGTTAAGCAATGACTTAGATCACTATATGCCACAGATACCACATGCAAAGCTTGTTTATTGTACAGACACCCCCATTCATCAAGGCTATGAATGAATGGGAAGTAATTTAAATAAGGTATGGTGGAATAAAAAATGGGAAAATAAATTGTTAATCTGCTTGCTTTATTAGAGGATACCATGAGTGATCTTGACAGGGTTCATGCTGATTTAATAGTGGCATTTAACTCTTATGAGACTGAATGACTTGACAATATTAGTACATGATATTCACCAGATATGTAGACTTACTGGGGATAAGCTGTGTTCATATAGTAAGGAAGTATCCTAATGTACAACAGGTATGGGTTAAAATGAAGGATGCAGTGGAGTGGGCTGTTAGATATCCCTCAATCAACACTAGTTGTTGTTGACTATTAGTTGATTGGTAATTGTAATAAATATATATTTTGACTCCCAAACTCACAGCATTAAATAGTGTTACTCAGCATTCTATTACTATACTTTGGGAGGGTCTTACACAGACCAGCAACCAAACTGAATACAAAGAAATGCATCATCATTCCCTTCTAGACAAACAATGTCCCTTCAGCTATCAAATCAACAATACCTTATGTGCCTACAAAGTGGTAAGGGATCTAGAATCATCAGTTGACTGCAACCTTAACTTTGATCACCATGTGTCTATTGTAGTAAGGAAAGCTTTCTACGTAGAGCAAAGGAGGTTATAACCCCTCTATACTTGTCACTAATCAGACACATGGCTGAGTATAATGTCCCTTTTGGTACAAAGCTCCTGCAGCAATTGGAGAGACCTCAGATGTTTCTAACAAAGAAGATCAAGAGATTCCAGCATGTGCTTTACACAGACCAAACAGAGTCTTTGTCACTATACTCTGCATTGTATAGACTTCTTAGGGGAGACTTATAACTGGTTTACAGAGCAATCTCCGACCCAAACCTAATGAATTTGCTGCACATCCATAAATCAAACAGGACTAGAGCTACTCATTTCAGGGAGCTAAATGTGACCTTCAACTTGAATAGGACATGCTGCAGGGACATATTTGTCTCCAAGAGACAGATGCATCTTTATAATAGGCTACCAATTAATGTAAAACAGAGCACCTCTATGACAGTGTTCAAAAAGAATCTGTACGAGTGGATGGGGAACTGTAAATTCCTACCGGGGATAGCACCCAGAACCCTCTTGGAAATGAGCAGTCATTACTAAATAAAATCCTGGGTATTGTCTAGAGTATCTATGGTATTACATTGTGATGAAACAGCTAGGCTTGAATTGATCACCGGGTTGATAGCCTAGTAAACTCCTATGATCCTATGATTATCACACAGGCTGCATTTTTATACATTACATTTTTACCCCTGGACCTTTCTAATGGAGTGATCTGAATTTGTCTTGGGTTTTATCCCATTTACAGTATGCTATAATATGTATAGAATTGCACAGAATGTACATATTTCTAAACAACATCTATCTAGAGGTTAGGTAGGCTGTGAAGATTAAATCTCATGTTATAGGCAGATATTTTTTTCTTGATTTCATTATGACTGTAGTTCAAAATCTTCATAAAATGTTCATACTAATTAATTAAATCACTAATTAAAATAAAATAAAATTGCAGCATAACATGCATATCAGAGTAAGAATGATGTATGTCTGGTAGATTGAGTCTTATAACAATGCCACTGTGAGTCAGAAAAGCAATGCGGAGTAGTCTATAAGTAAGGACAGAAGAAATGTAGAGAAAAATGAGAAATATCTTCATGACACATACATACATACCATACATGCAAATAGTTCAAGCACTGCCAATAATGGTCTTCTAAACTGCTAATATACCAAAAAACAGTTGTTCCCATAAGAAGTGTCCAGGCAGTTATTAAAAATACCTAAAGTAGTGCTTGTTTTAAACTAATTTAGTAGTCTATTCCATGCATAAGTTACTATCTCAGAACACTTCTACAAAGGTTGTCTGATGGTCCCCTACTTCTTTTGGTAACCCTAAACATTCCCAGAGGTAGTTGTCTCTGAATGGTCTATGTACCTGAATAAGGTCTCCTCTCAAATATCTGTGTGAGGCACTGTACAAGTTCAGATATTTCAGCCTTTCATAGTAACTTAAATTTTCACATCCATGGATGCCCTTGGCATGTTTCCCCTGTACTCTTTTCAGTTTACTCATGTTTATTTTTTATAAGGTTTCAATATTGTTATTCCATACTCAAGTTTGTGTCTAATATAACTAACAAATAATGACTTAATCATTGCTGATTTTCCTAAACTTAATCTTTTTATATAACCTATATTTCTATAACTATCATTAACCAATTGCTTGAAATGATTAGAAAAAAAAAATAAAAGTTGGATCTACCTATATGCCAAAGCCTTTAAGTTAATCTACAATTTCAATTACTGTGTGCTATATTATATATTCACCTTTCAATTTATGTCTCCCAAATCTCACATGCTTAGATTTTGATGTATATATAAGCATATTGTTCTCCAATACCCAGATAGTCAATTAAGTCAAGTTCTTTTTCAGACACGTCCTATCTGTAACACATGCAATCATTTTACCCATTTTCAAATCATCTGTATACAGACTGTAGAACACCTTAGGTGAAAAGGATAGATCTGAAATGTACAGTATAAACATGTACAGGCCTAGGATAGAGCCCTGTGGCATACCCTGACCTCAAATTTCACCTGTCCAATTGTTTAATGATACTTGTCATGTACTATCTGTAGGCCATGAAGCTATCTATCTTATCAGGAGTATATCAATACCAAATTGCTCTAATTTATCATTCAGTGTTTTGTATGTGACCCTATCAAATGCTGAAGTTAAATCTATATAAATTACATCACAGCAAAATTTTCTTTCATACCTCTAATTATATTGTCATAGAACATCATATTACAGGTGGGAATCGATCTATTTTCAACATATGCATGCTGATTCATGGTTTCAATTCCCAACTTTCCGATTCTGAAAATCATTTTTTAAATATAACCTTCTCCATTATTTTTCCACAACAAGAAAGTAAACATATGTTCTGTATGAATCTGGGATTCGCCTACTTTTCCTTTTCTTAAAGATGGATTAGCAAGCCCATGTCTCCAATCCATATTTATACAACCTAGTATAAAACAAATTTAATGGTACTGTAAGATAAAGCCAGGGTCTTCTCAGGTCATTATCGCTAATTTGGTCTCTTCTCTGTGCCTTGTATGGATCCAGTTTAAGTAGTTTCTTTTCAATAAAATCTAATTGTATTTCAATATCTGAGGTTACCTGGATGTCTTTAGGGCAATGCATCACCCCTTTGTGAAGCCAAACTGCTTTGCATAAGATGTTGTAAATATATTTATAATTTGTTGAGTCTGAGAATAAATTTTAGACTGTACTCACAGTTTATAAATAGCACATCTTATATATCTGTAGAATGGTTTCCTATTTTGCTCAATATCTTTATACAATAGTTCTTCAATTATTTATTGATCTTGTATCACACTATTAAGCACCACATTGTAGAGCAAACCAAACCTTTCTTCCATTCCTTATGGGAAATGGTCAGGGTTAAACATTTGTGTAGTGACAGCAAGGAATATGTGAAGGAAGTCCAAAATACAGCCAACATGTTTATAGAAAGGGGCTATGAACCAGAGAAAGTATGGTTGGGGTATAATAAAGTAATGAACAAAAAAGTGAATAAAGCACAGAACAACATAACAATGCAGAAAAAGAATGCAGAGGAAAAAGAAAGTGAGTTATATTTTATGTCTAAGTATACTATTTTTTATAATATTTTAAAGAAATTAGTTAGGTATTACTGTTCCTATATACAGAAAGAAAAATCCTGCCTAAACAATGTCTCGAGGACATACTAGTACATGAAAAATTTGAGAGAACAAAAATTTAGAGAATAATATAGTGAGACATGGAACTTTTCCATGTGACAGTTGCACAGTATGCAAACACATACTTGATAGTTTTGAAAGCATTAATGGAAACATTTTTAATAGAAGAGACAGCTTCACTTGCAGTAGTGAAAATATTTAAATGTCCTTGTAGATTATTTTATATTGGAGAAAGTAAGAGAAGTGTTGCTGCAAGATTAAAAGAGCACAGGGGACATCAAGAAGTAAAGATCTCAGAGTCCTGTAGTTATGTACTTTAAGGAACACCATAATGGAAACCCACAGGGGTTACAGGCAGCTGTTTTGAAACAAGTAAATACTAGGTTTAGTACTGAATAAAAAATTAAGGAATATTTGAGAAGGAAGGAAACAATATTTATTTTAAAATATGGTACAATGTTTCCAAGAGATTTGAATAGGGAATTCTCTTTGAAACATTAAATGTAAGGAGGTTAAAAAGAATATTAAAAGTTAACCTTTTTAGTTGGCTTTTTTTAGTGAATTCATAATTGGATGATTATTTAATTGATTAAATGCATGTATTTAAGTGTATGCTTACCAGCAGAAAGATGTACTCTGAAAAGGCTTTTCTGAAATCCGAGGTGCCAGAGAAGTGTTACTTGCTCCTAATGGTATAAGAGTTTAAGTTTTGCTGTTAACTTTTATTGCAGGATTTATTTTTTTATTTTAATAAATTAGTCTGTGTACTAAACTGAGTGAATTTATCTCTTCTGGAACTTGTGGTGTGAGTTATGTATCACACTATGATCAATTTCTCTTTTCAGCTTGTTCACGTCAGTTTTCAAAATCATAGTTCAATCTTTTTTCCATTTCTCATAATTTCTGTCTCTCCCATTAATGAAGTATCTTGTTCTTATAGAAATATATCCTCCTGACATTGTGTGCTTAGATCCCGATGTCAAACTATTAAACATTTTCTCTTTTTTTTGCATTTAAACAGTATCTCTTTCAAACCATTGTGCTACCACATGTTGCTGTAAAGACACGTTAGTAAAAAAATGCAGCAACAACAGCATCGATTTTTTTTTTCATATGCATGCAGTAATTTGCTTTAATGAAGGAAAACATGAATCTGGAAATACTGTGCAAAATGAAAAATAATTCCACAGAGGCGCGAGCTCAACCAGCAGCACTTTATTGTACAACGACACACAGGATAAAGTGCTGCTGATTGAGCTCGCACCTCTGTGGAATTATTTTACAGTTGGGTTCTGGTTCTTGGTTAGACTGTGCAAAATGAGTCATTCTGAAACATGCTAAATTAAGAATAATGCCTAAATGGCTATCCAGATGGTTCCCAGGTTCATAGGTAAGTATTAGGCTAGCTGTCCTTGAGGGCTATTTTAAGCCTAACTAGTTTTCATTTTTTTTGCGATCAAATTAACCTATCCCATTGAGGCAGAGATTAGCCTTACCCACCCATCATCTATAATTATATATTACCACTAATAAGAGTAACTGGGGTTATACCATAAATAATTTGAGAGGATCTCTGCATGGGCTAAAGCACTTAGGATCTACCTCTATCCATTAGTAGTAGAGGTGGTGATCCTTGAGTAAATTGTTTGTTTCCCATGCATACTGAAAAATAAACCTATGCACTCTTGTCCTGTGCATAAAATATATAAGCAGCAGTAGTTAAATCAGTATTTAACTAAATTATTTTGGTTTCAGTTTAGCTGATAATAGCATAGATTTCTTTTTAATCCTTGGGTATTTTTACCGTATGTCTAAGTTTACATGTAGCCTGATGAAAAGCTTTGATAGTTATGATAATACACTCGTGTGTACAGACTTGCATTTTGGCATACATTTGTTTTAGTGTACATTTTTTCTTTACTATCAATTTTTATAAAATGCCAGGGTATAATTTGGCACTAGGCTAACTGTTGTCTTCAGCCATTTCAAGCCTAGCCAATTACCTGCACCTTATGTATACAAGGTGAATACCTTAAACATTATGCCAACCACCCATATACAATCTAAATCTAGAATAATGTGGAATAAAGACACACAGCTTCTTTCAGTACTAGTAGGGGAAACCAAGTACACTTAATGCACTTGTTTTCTATATTTTGTTCTAATTTTGCTTAGGTATAATGATACCACTCCAAACTAATGAATGAAGGCGTCAAACAAAGCTACCGTATTTGGTATGAATTTTATCAATGAACATTTAACAGCCAATGTGTAGAACACATTAATTTCCCATATTATGTTTTATAGAATCTTTTGGACTATATTATCAAGAGAAATCAGTTAATATGTTCCTTTGTTATTGTCTTTCTTTCTTATTTGCTGCATTGAATTCAAACCAACAATCAAAATTGCTAGATGAGTGTCTACACATATATTTGATTTAGAGTAGTAATCTATAAAATAGATAAAAATTTGAGATTATCTTATATCCATGTGTGACATCACAGACTTACAATCTCACCCAATATCATCAATATGCGTGAAAGCCATCAGGTGGTATGGTCCCATTATTCACACCATCGACACCAAAATATGAGGGACAGAGGCTAGCATAATTTGATCTTCTATAGAGGGACAATATATATTGATAAGTAAACAACTCAAACTCTCATCCCATTACATATAAAGTAAGTAACTAATTTGTCCTTAGGAACATGTGCAAATGATGCACAGTTGATTTAGTTTATGGGTCTGTACCATCCACATGCAGTCAAGCTCCATTTTGACCAACTACAGAGCAACTGCAGAGAGAGTTACATGATCTTGGTCTGACAGGTAGACAACTGTACCAGGAAACAGACATAGTCTAAAGGAGAATATCTGTCTACCCAATGAAATATTTTGTGACTAAACTATTGTGAAAAAAATACTAGCACGGTCTACCAATACATGCATTTGTAACAACACAGATACAAAATAATGAAATAAACTCACTATTGCAGGGCAGTGCAAAAATACACAAAGCTTATTCAATGCATGAGAAGGAAATCTTCCAAAATTGCTTCTGTGGCCTTTGTCTTCAAACCAAGAGGTGGACACATCATTTATAGAAGTCATTCCACTTGCACTTTGTAGGAATGTGTCAGAACAAGTAAAAAAAAATGGTGGACAAACAATTAGTACAAACCTTCCCAATCAAAGCCCACTCTCTCTCTCTCTCCTGCCTCATATTAACAGGTTGCAACTTTCTGTCAAAAGAATTTTACCTTCTGACTTGGCAATCAGGAGCAAACTACAAACAGTGGTCTTTCTGGAAATCTGGAAATTACTTAATGTAATGCTTTCAGAAGCCTTTGTTTCCAAATTTAGCCTGAATTCACTGGTTTGCAAAAAAAAAAAAAAAAATGTTCCGGTATCAAAATGCCACAGTCATTTGGATGATCTCTGCAATTTTTTACAGTATTTTATAATATTGCTCATATGTTTGTAGATGAAACAAAAGTAGAGCCATATAGCAAAGAGTGCACATTTATTGGTTGAGGAATGGTCAGCTGATAGAGATGAGTAAGTGGTGGAGCTACTCAAGAAAGGCAGTCAGCAAGTAACTGTTTCAGATGCAGCAGATGAAAGAACTGATCCAAAAAGAATGAAGTGAAGAACCAGACTGGATCTGCTTCCATCCGCTGAGGAGACAGTAAATTAGCCTCTCAGATACAGAGACATTTGGAGATATTAAAATGTCTGTGATGGAAAGTTTCAACAAATAGATGAATATCTGCATTCATTTATAGATGCCTTACATGAAGTGGGCAGGTCTAGGCTGTTTGAGTTAGTAGCATACAGGAGTTTATGACTGGCAGTAAAGGTTCAGAAAGGGTCAGTCACAGGAACCCATGATGAGGCTATTGTTGGCTCTAACAATTCTGCATAATTGCCTTTATGTAGAGAGAAAGATTGAACACTAATAACACCTACCAGCCATATAAGATGCTTAATGATGCAACTTTAGCTATACACAGTTCTATTGCTGGTCACCATGGGACAGCAGTTACTTTGCATATTGCTTAGTTGGTGAAAGAGAAAGTATAGCAAGGGGAGTATATAGAAATATTTGATCATATTGATTTGCATGGTGTGCAGCATATAATAGATTCAGAAATGTTAAAAAAAAAAAGAACTTGTTGATGTGCTGACAATACCGGGCAGGTGTCAGACTAAAAATTACTAAAAACTAAAAAGTTACCTCCTGGGCTTTACATTTTATTTATTTCATAGAGATAATCCTTGAGAAAGATCCAATGCAAGCTTTGTCATTACCAATCTGCTTTCTTATTAGCAGAGAATGTTTCGTAAAAGGGGGATTTTGATAGCAATAGTATGAACAAATGTTTAGAAAACTTCAGGCCATGGACAAGCTGATTAAATAAGTAGATAGACAACCAGATATGTGGTTAGGTAACATACTTTAGGATAAGAGCCAGTTTTAGGCAACATGATGAAAAATCAGGCTCCAGGTTTAACTTCTGTTGGGCATTTAATACTGGCTCTTGTGCATGGCCTTCCTGCAGGTCCCCACACATTTGTTTCATGGGGGCAGCATTCTGCTGTAATGTACAGGTTTAAGGATAGTACTAAATGCAATAATATGTTCACCAGTACATCTGACAGGTTTAATACCTTTGCAGATATGCCAACAGAGTGCAGTTAGCCTTCCTTTCAGGATGTCAACAGATTCAATTATTTCTGCAGACCTAAGTAAACCTACTTGGAATGATATGCCCATAAATGTTGACATTTTGGCAGTACTTTTGAAAGATTGCCATACAAAGGATGATTCCATTATTAAGAGTTTCACTACAGGTTATTCATTAAAGTCAACTGTTATCAGCAATACCCCAAACTGTAGAAAATTGAAATCAGTTAAAGAAAGGAAGGATATGAAGAAGGACATGTTGGGAAAAGAAACAGAAACAGGTAGAATATCTGGTCCATACTAACATCCTCCTTTTAAGGCTTTTACAACCTTCTCTTTTCCAGGTGACAGCTCTGGCAATGATGGTATAAATTAAAAGGATGCTAAAATACCACATTCTTAAATGGCTGATGCCATACGTGTAGTATGGAAATTCAAAGACCCCTGGTTAGATGAAACTGACATTGAATCCACTTTTTGCCTTCTTCATCTATCCCTGAGATTCTTATCTTTCACATATGAAATTTGAAGGCAATCATTATTTTGATTTAATCATACCTATGGGTTGTGCCATTTTTTAACTTTTTAGCTCAACTTTCTAATGATTTTGGGAGCAGAAAGCACACTCTCAAGCTGAGGTACATTACCTGAATGATTTTCTTATTGTAAGAAAAGGTGAGATAAGTGCCAGAGATGGCCTTTGCTCATTTCAGGGTTTGTGTGAGGAGATGGTTATCTCTTTAGCTTATGATAAGGTAGAGGGCTCTACAGAGATAGAAGAATAGGCCTCAATGTTGATGGCAGTTATTCTTCATTGCACTTACCACAAATTATGTTGGAGAGTATTTATCTTGCATTCATTCCTTTTGGGTGAAAAGGAAATATACAGTTGGAATGTTATTGAATTGTATGCTTTGTTAAAATTTGTATGCAGTTATTTATTTACTTATTTATTTTGCTGGGCTTTTTTCAGGTCAGTGTGCAGGTTGTTGCAAGACAGTCACAAAAAACACCATGGGATTTGGATTTATAGGATGGGGACAACAAATTTAATTGTATGGTCATTTTTTTTGTTAGATTTCAATTGCTGGTCATTTAGGTAAGTTAAGTAAGTGACTTTTGACACTGTACTCTTATTTACAGATGTGCATAGGGATTTAGAATGGGAGTGTACTTTGACAGTTATTAGTTTTCAGCACTGTGGCCTCCCAACTGGTCTAAAGAAAGGAGGAAGGACATTATGTTTTTAGAACTGATGTCTACTGGGGTATCAGTTTTGTGTGGTAGGATCAGCTAAGAAAGAGGTAAATTATTTTAGATCAAATGATAATGCAGTTGCCTAGGTTTTTTAAAGACGTTTTCCATGTCACCATGGGTCCATTCTCTATTAAGACTCTTGGTCTTGCTGAGTTTGTGCATTAATCTTTCAATTTTTGCAGAGCACATCCAAGGCAGTCACGATGCCTTAGTTGATCCTCTCTCTCTCTCTCTCACCTGAAGATGTACATATTCAGACAGCTGGCCCCCAAGTAGCCATTGTTCCCATTCACATTGCAGTGAAGGCTTGGCTGATTGGTGAAAAATAACAAGCTTACTATGGTGGAATTCACAGGTCCATAATACTAAGAAGGGGAAAGTGCAGCTATTAAACATTTAAGTAAATTCTGTTTGTCCCTCCCTCTTAATAATTCTATATTTCCAATTATTTTTGAATTATTAGGCATATTGCTGCTTGATAAACAAAGCCATTTGATATTAGACTGTAATTATTTGGAAAGGTTTTCAACCTTCAGGGCATTTTATTTATTATTTATTTATTTTACATTTGTTGACCGGGTTTGGCCGACTGACCTAAGTAGCCCTTTTTCAACGGAGACCTACGGAGAAAAGCTCCACATGTTCCACGGATTATCATTTACAAAAATAAGTAAACAATCAGCAACTGGTTTACAGAATATATTCAAAGCAACATATACACGAAAAAGAAGGTGTTACTACAGTAAACTCATCATTATGTATGTTGGATTTAAAATCCTACATCATTCAGAAGGACTAACAATAGTTTTGTCACCAGACGTAAAATCTTACATTATGCAGATAAGAATGTATGTAATGTGCTTAGGATAGAGATGTTAATGTGAGACAAGGTCTAGAACATTAAAGAAAGCTACATCAGTTGGAAGTAGATAGAGGTGTGCAATTAGGGTTGATAAGCTGTTTAACAGGGGTGGGTACAGAGGCAGGTCCATTGACTTAACAGTTATTCTGTAGTGGCTAGCTTGAATTGATTAAGTTGCTTGAGTGACTTGATTTCTAGTGGGAGTTTGTTCCAGGCCTTGTAAGGATTATCGCTGTTCAGAATACATCCTTTCTTAGTTTTAGGTTTGTGGATTTGTAGCAGATCTAGATTGGAGCTCCAGAGGAATCTAGCAGGTGAATAGTGGGAGATGACAGATGATAGGGTAGGACAGTAAGAAGGCTGATAAAGGATAGAGTAGATGATCTGGAGTTGAGGGAGAAGAAACTGGTGAGGTAGTTCTAGCCAGTCAAGGTGTTTGAGTGAGATACAGTGATGTGACTTGTAAGTCTGATGGGCTGCAAATTTGGCTATCTTGTAGGTGGATTCATGTTTAACAAGGAGTGTGGAGTTGAGGCAAGTAATAATTTGAGAACCATATAATAGACTGGGTAGAAGGTAGGCATAAAATAGAGTTACTTTTAGCTTCACTGGTGAGAAACGTTTTGTTGCGGTAGGAGAGCCCTACTTACTGATGAGTTTTCTTGATACAGTTGTTAATGTGTAGATCGAATTTAAGTTGGTCATCAATGATGACACCAAGGAGTTTAGTGCTAGTTTCCAGCTCAATGTGTGTGCTATTAAGAGGCAGGATTGTGAAAATGGATTTCATGTGGTTGTAGTTTTTAGGAAGAAAAAGCAGTAGCTTAGTTTTTTGGGGGGTTAAGGATAAGCTAGTTATCAGAGAGCCAGTTTTCGACTGAGTTAAAGGAACTCTGTGTTGTAGAGATGAGTTTGGAGGGAGAGTCAGCAATAGTGATGACAGTAGAGTCATCAGAGTATTGGACCAGTGAGAACAGGAAGAATAAAGAAGATTAGTGAAGATGTTGAAAAGTAGTGGAGCAAGAATGGAATCCTGAGGGACACCCATTTTAACTGAGAAAGGAGGGGAGAGTGCAGATTGCCACTTCATTGCTTGATATCTGTCAGTGAGGTAGCTGAAAAACCATGCAGGGGAGAAGTTAAGGTTGGTTAGTTTGTGCAGAAGGAGAGGGTGTGAGATGGTGTTGAAAGCTTTAGAGAGATCTAAGAATAGGCAGGAGACACGTTTGTTGTTATCTCTGGCAAAGGATATTGTATTAAGGAATGATAGTAGGGCAGTAGTAGTACTATATTTTGGCCTAAAGCCATGTTGAGTAGGTGTGAGTAGATTTTCAGAGAGTAAATAGTGCATAACTTGTTTATTTATAATTTTTTCTAGAACTTTAGAGAGAGGAGAGGGGATGGCAATTGGTCTAAAATTGGTGATGTCTGAGGAGTTACCTCCTTTTGGTATTGGTAGAATGAAGAATGGTTTCCATATGGAAGGGACTTTGGACTCTGAAATGGAGCAGTTGCTTAAGATAGATACAGGGAGAGCAAGAGAGTCAGCAGCTAGCTGAAGGAAAAGGGAAGGAATGTTGTCAGTAGAAGCTGAATAAAGTTTGAGTTTAGAGAGTAGGGATTTGATGTAGCTAGTGGTTACAAGTTTGAGGGGAAAAGAATTTGATATGAATATAGTGGGATTTGATAGAGAGTGGTTTGAAATATTATTAAAGGTAGACAAGTTGACACTGGGGTTAAATAGTTTGCATATAGAGTCAATGAAATATGTGTTGAAGGTGGAGGCAGTATCTTTGGGTATCTTATCAGGACAAGGACTGGGGGACCAGGGACCACCAGGATGTAGTATGTGGTTTAATGATTTCCAAAAATGTTTGGGGTTAGATTTCAATACTGAGGGTGGATTATAGCAGAAGTCTCTTTTATCTTTATTAATACATTTTTTGGTCCGATTTCTAAGTTCTTTGTATTTTAGCAAATCTGCAGGGAGCTTTGTTTTGGCCCATGTTTTCCATGCTCTGTCTCTATTTTCCATTAGGATGTGGGTGGAATTTGATAGCCATGGAACTATATTAGATTTAATATAGACTGTGCGAAGAGGGGCAAGTAAGTCAAGAATACTGAGAAAGGTGGAGTTGAATGACAGGACAGCATCGTCAAGGGGGAGTTGAGTAAGGAAATTCCAGTTAACTTTAGAGAGAAGAAATTTAAAGGTGCCTTGGTAGAAGTTAGTAAGCTTGTGGCATGTGATAAATCTATGAAACAAAAATTTACAGCAGCTTCCAAATAAAACTTGTAATCCTCAAAACAAAGCAGCTTTTCAGGCAAAACAATAAAGCCCTGAGCAGGGCAAGCTTAGAAAATTGTGAAAAAAACCCACGGACGGCTCAGCACACTTCAGTTCACTTTATTCCACAGAAACACAGGACATTAACGCTCCACCATACGTTTTAGTTTTAAAAATCACTTCCTCAGACATGGGCTGTTCAAACTACTAGTACTTTTATACCATTCACTTAATTACATTGATTAGGTTAATGAATTAATTGAAAGGTTAATTTAGTTTAAAATCAAAAACTTTTCTTGTTGTATCTCTCTGTGTTGCCACAATTAAAACACATTTAATATTACAATGTTTGATGGATGAATAAATGTGTATGAATAAAAATATGTTTTAAATAAAAATCCTTAAAACACTTGACTACAAAGAATAAATTACAAATTTAAAACACTATTAGAAACACATTTAATAGGACTCAATGGTTATAATCGCCAACTTGAATATTTGCTTTAAATGAACTTGATACTTCATCTAGTGGAAAAATCATGAAATTACAGGTATTATAAAAACTGAATTGTAAGCCAAAGGCAAATTGTATAGCCTCATTCAGTTAAAAGAATGTTAAAAACAGGAAAATATACGGGAAATATAAATTCAATACCTTTGATAAATGAGTGTAACACTTGCGCTCATAACATATTACAAACCCAACTTTTTAATAAAAATACAAATACAAAAAAGCTTAAAGACCAACTTTAACTATTGGAAAACATGGGTAAAAACATGATAAAATTCCACATAAAGTGCAAATGCATATCACAGTTTTGCCTCTCTCAATTTTAATAATAGGGCTATGGAGATATGTTCATTGAGACCCAGTGGCTTATTGGCCTCCAAACATATCTGCCACAATACTTCTCTGTATTCCAAACATTCCTCCCATAAACCCCCTTTTCCACTCTTTTCCACCCTTTCTATCACAAAAAATGTATAGTGTGCATTTTCACAGCTTTGTTTGTGTTTGTACAATGCATTAGTCTGTTTACTTGTTTCTAGGTCATGCATATGTTCATATACCCTTCTCCTGAGCTTGCATTCTGTCTTCCCTATATAGGTCTGAATATTAGGCAAATGTCAATTTTGGCAGCGCACTCATCTTGGAGTATAATGTTTGTGCAAAAAAGGTAAGACAAACTATAGATAAGGAATGGAATAATTTTTTAGCATTTACTGACTTTATTTAAAACAGATTTTTATTAATACATATTTATTTATCCACCAAACATTGTAATATTAAATGTGTTTTAATTGTGGCAACACAGAGAGATACAACAAGAAAAATTTTTGGTTTTAAATTAAATTAACCTTTCAATTAATGCATTAACCTAATCAATGTAATTAAGTGAATGGTATAAAAGTACTAGTAGTTTGAACAGCCCACATTTGAGGAAGTGATTTTTAAAACAAAAATGTATGGTGGAGCATTAATGTGCGTTGTTTCTGTGGAATAAATTGAACTGAAGTGTGCTGAGCCATCTGTGTTTTTTTTCACAATTTTCTAAGCTTGCCCTGCTCAGGGCTTTATTGTTTTGCCTGAAATGCTGCTTCATTTTGTGGATGTGATAAATCTACACTGTTTAGTAAAGTGAGGGATATATCTAAGTACGTTTATTGGGGAGTGGTCACTTAGTATGCTAGGAAAGGTTTCAGGATTGTGATATTTAGAGGGATGAGAGACTTGAATCCAGTCGATAAGGGTGCTGTGTGTATGAGAGTTGTTGGTATGGGTGGTATCAGTGATAATTTGAGTAAAACCATACAAGTCAATGTGTAAGGAAGAATTTGGGGTATAGATAGTTGACCAATTAAGATTTACATCACCAAGAATAATGGTTTCATTAGGAATATGTTGAGAGAAGTATGAGGGTATGTTTTCCAGCAGGGGTAAGTTATCCACCGGGGGAATGTAGATTGCTACCATTGTGATGGTGGTATGGGTGTTAGGCACAAGGTTGACTGGCAGTATTTCCGTAGGGGAAAAGGACAGGATATTTTTATTACGAGTTGTCAGAGTAATGTGATTAGAGTAAACAATGGCGACTCCACCACCCTTTTTCTTTTGGCGGTCAAGGCACAGTGTACTATAGCCAGGAGGGAGAAACTCTTTGTTATGGTGCTGGGGGTTTAGCCAAGTTTCAGTTAGGGTGATGACATCAGGGGTGTGGCTTGAGATCCAAGCATGAAGTTCATTAACTATGTTTAATATACTTCTAGTGTTTATTGAGTAAAAGGAGATTTGTTTGTGGGAGCCAGAAGTGTATAGGTAAGTGAGACTATAGTTATAGGTGGAGTTGTGATGAGTGGGACCTGGATTTGGATGAATATTTCCTGCAAGTAGAAGGGTAGTAGTGGCAGTTATATTTGTAAAAGTTAAAGATAAAACATTTTGTTTTATTTTTAGGGAATGCGGTGTAGGTGGGGGCAATTTTGATTTTAGAAAGAAGAGTTTCAGTAGAAAAGATAGAAGCAAAAATAGCAAATGAATGATAAGGAGATGAGGTATCACTAGTACAAGGTGTTGTAGGAACTTTGAGAATAGGAGATACCTGGATATTAAGTGAAGTGAGAGTGTGAAGGAGGAGTAATGGAGGTAGTACAACAAAAAGTCTAGTAGAGAAAGGCATGTTTGGTAAGAGTACTGAGTGCTAGAGTACTGAAATTGGTGATTGGGGTGTTAGTAGTAGGTTTATTTTTCAGGTAGGTATGTGAGAGTGTGTTGCTTAGGTAATGTTTGAGTAGGGGGTAGGAGTAATGTCGGTAGTGGAAGGAGAAGTAATAGTTTGCAAGTGTAGTGTGGGAGAGGGGAGGAGTTAGTAATGGTTTGTGTGGAGAACAGGAAGGGGAAGTAGGGTGCAGAGTGGGTGTTAACAAAGGTTAGGTATAAAGGAAATGATACGGGGGTGAGGGAGGAGTGAAGTGAGCCCAAGTGTAGCAAGGGCAAATGGAGCGGGGCTACACCCAAGGTGCGAGAAAGCTCAAAAAACAATTAGTAGCCATTTGTCTACTAGAAAATGTTACTAGCAAGCTCTTAAAGGATGAGTAGAGCTAAGGGAATTGGGACTCAACTAAAGTTTTCTTTTGGAATAGTTTTAATCTTGAACTCTGGAACTCACCTGTTTGCATACAGAGGGAATAAGGATGTTATATAATTATTAGAGTATATTGTTACGTAGTGGCCGACCTGATTAAAGCTCTCCAAGCTGGAAGCTAAATGGAGCTCAAAGCAGCTGTGCTCACCTTGCAATGATAATCACAAAGTAACTAAACATTAAGGGTTGGTCAAAATACTAAAGGGCTGGAGAGAATGAAAATAATCCATTCCTGTTCTTGATGTCCTTTAGGGTACCACATGCTCATCCATTTTATTAGGAGTCCATGCAGTTTCTCCTAATTATCATATTTATTCCATGTGGGCCACATTATTTACTTTTTTGTGTACTCAGATGTATTTTGTTTGAGTGAGCTTGAGTCCTTAAAATGGAAAAAATGTTTTCTTTGTTTCTGGCTCCATTTCATACATTCTTTGAGACTTTTTTATGTTACACTATTTATTATCTGATACCAGGGTGACTTGATTGGCCACAGTTTCATGACTGACTTTTACTGGGCCATAAAACACTTAGATTTAAAAATTTGTAAATCATAGTGTGGTTGATGCTGCCTCCCAGCTAAGTATTGCAGCAATCAAGCACTGGTACCTTTACAATAAACACTCTAGCAGGTTTTCCAATGACCAGATTAATTTTCCTACATTTGGACACTGCATATTTAATTATACAGTTTAACTATTTCACTGTTTTACAGGGTTTAAGCATTTGTTTTTGGTTGTGCAGTAAAAAAATAGAAATCAGTACAATGTTGGCCCCTAATCAGTAGATAAATGAGTATATAAACATTGTTTATTTATGATTATTGTTGAATTTTATAAAAAGTGGGAAGGCACATGCAATATGGATAGGTGTCATGGTCAGAAAATTGGGAAAGAACAGAATGTTTGTTCAATATGGATAGCAATCATTGTTTTGTCATTTCTACTTTATGTTCTCCACATCGTTCCCTCCTTTCTTTCTCCTCATCATTCCCCCTTTACTTTCTCTGTATCATTCCTCCTTTACTTTCTCCTCATCATTCACCCTTTACTTTTTCCCCAACGTTCCCCCTTTACTTTCTCTCCATCATTCCACCTTTACTTTCTCCCCATCATTCCTCTTTTACTTGGTCCCCGTCATCCCCATTTGCTTTTTCCCATCATTCACCCTTTACTTTCAACCCGTCATCCCCCTTTACTTCCTTCCCATCATTCCTCCTTTACTACCTCCCTTTCATTCCCCCTTTACATTCTCCCTATCATTCCTCCTTTACTTTCTCCTCCTCATTCCCTTTTTGCTTTCTCCTCATCATTTCCCCTTTACTTTCTCCTCATCATTCCCCCTTTACTTTATCCTCATCATTCACCCTTTACTTTCTCCCTACCATTCCCCCTTTACTTTCTCCTCATCATTCCCCCTTTACTTTCTCCTCATCATTCACCCTTTACTTTCTCCCTATCATTCCCCCTTTACTTTCTCCTCATCATTCCCCCTTTACTTTCTCCTCATCATTCCCCCTTTACTTTATCCTCATCATTCACCCTTTACTTTCTCCCTATCATTCCCCCTTTACTTTCTCCTCATCATTCCTCCTTTACTTTCTCCTCATCATTCCCCCTTTACTTTCTCCCTATCATTCCCCCTTTACTTTCTCCAAATCATCCCCCTTTACTTTCTTCCCATCATTCCTCCTTTATTACCTCCCTTTCATTTACCTTTACTTTCTCCTTATCATTCCTCCTTTACTTTCTCCTCATCATTCCCTTTTTCTTTCTCCTCATTATTCCCCTTTACTTTCTCCCTATCATCCCCCTTTACATTCTCATCATTCCCCCTTTACTTTCTCCTCATCATTCACCCTTTACTTTCTCCTTCTCATTCCTCCTTTACTTTCTCCTCATCATTCCCCTTTACTTTCTTCTCATCATTCCCCCTTTACTTTCTCCCTATCATTCCTCCTTTATTTTCTCCTTATCATTCCCCCTTTACTTTCTCCTCATCATTCACCCTTTACTTTTTCCTCAATGTTCCCCCTTTATTTTCTCCCCATAATTCCACCTTTACTTTCTCCCCATCATTTCCCCTTTACTTTCTCTCTTCTCTTTTCCTGGGCTGATGCAAATCCTGAGATGTCTGAGAGTTGGTAATGGTGCTGCATTTTGCAGTGTCCAGCTTAATGAAGGGTTGGGGAGGGATGACACTTGACTGCAAAAACAGCCATAATCAGTAGGGCTTTCTGCTATGCCACCCAGGCATCTTAGCTTGTGAATAAATGAGTAAGTAGCATGTGCAAAAGTGATATGGTTAATAGCTTGGAAAATCTTGAGTTTGTGCAATGTAAGAAGTGGTATTTTGATAAATGAAAAATGCTCATTGATGTATGCTAAGGTGTTTTTCTCAAATAAAACAAATGTTCACAGTTTCAAAAACATTGAGCAGTGGGGATAGAAACGAATTTCCTTTCCCGGAACTTTAGACTTTCTAAGAAGTTGGTCTACAGATTTTAAATGCTTCTTCAAATGAAGTAAATTAACTTTCAGTGTCACTCTCACCACTTAATGCAATAACTTAACTGACCATCATTAACGTTTTCTGCATATTCTCAACCCTCACCATTTGGTCAAAAGTGATCAAATATTGAACTCCAAATATCAGAAAACTGAGGTGCTAATATGCCATTAATGAATGCCTAAAACTCAAAATGGAGAGCAACTAAACTAATAGATTTTTTTCACCAGGGAGACAAGTCATCCTACACCCACTAATGTGGAGGAAGTCCCTTATATCCCATAATTAATATATATCATCCCCATGGGTGTACTAACTCAAAAAAGAATAAAATCTCCTAAAACAAGGAAATCACTGATGTATTGTACTCATTCAGCTGATGCTTGGTAAATTTAATTTCTACCAGCTGTACATATACCGGTAAAAACTGATATTAACTTTCACTAAATGTCTGCACTACTCTCTTCTAGGAATTTCATTTCCCCTTCATGATTCCTTACATTTTCTGTTGTGTAGAAATTAAGCACTTAATTTGCCTCTGTCTACTTTTGCTACTTTTCTTCTGATCACAGTTCCTTATAAACTGTGATTTGTCAAGCACTCTACATTTTCATTTCCTAAGTCAAACATGTTTTTCAACTATTATATCATTGATTAGGCTTGTTATTTTTCAGGAAATGGAAAATGTAATATTCAATAATTGACTGGCTGAGCTCATCCTGTTTTCCTCATTTGTAAAAGTGCACCAATTTCTCATCACATTTTATCATAACCCTAAGACTCTAGTATTTGTCAAATGTTGTTTATCAGTTTATTCATTCATTCATTTATTTATTAATACACTCATTCTTTCCTTCAGACATTCATTAGTTTTTTTCATTTAACTTATGAAATAATTTCTGAATTAATGTGTGACTTGTTATGATGTAAAACGTATTATATTTATTTTATTTGATCTTTGAACTTAAAAAGTTATTTTACACTGCTTCTTAGTATATATATATATATATATATATATATATATATATATATATATATATATATATAACTATATATATATATATATATATATATATATATATATATATATATAGATATATATATATATATATTTATTTATATATATATGGGATCACTACATAATCTCAAAATCTCGAAATGCTGGAATATCGAATTCCAAAATCTTGAGACTATATATCTGAAACCCCTAAATACCGAAAGACCAGAAGCGTGAAATTTAAAATCCCGATGTTCTGAGATATTGAAGTAGTGCTTCTGGTGTTGCAGTTTGTTGACGGATAGGTGGAAGTTCGGGTAACTATCTATGTGCAACTGTGTTGGTTAGGGGCTTTAGTGTGTGTTGTGACTGTGATGTGTGTGTGTGAGGGACTGTAAAATGTGTGGGAGTTTCCCTTGTGTGTCTGTTTGTGTGATCTCAGAGTTAGCATATTTACGTGGGGGGGGGTGCAGGGGCGATTGCCCCCCTGCTTATCTGTAGTGTAGGATGACATGTTTGATTGTGGGGGGAAGTTGTGTGCATGTGTATGTGCATGTGTGTGACGTATGTGTGTTGTACATTCGGGATTTTGAATTTCATGCTTCTGGTCTTTTGGCATTTAAGGGTTTCGGCTATATAGTCTTGAGATTTTGAAATTTGATATTTCAAAAATTTGAGATTATGTAGTGAACCCATATAAATATATATATATACATATATATATATATATATATATATATATATATATATATATATATATATGTGTGTGTGTGTGTGTTTGTGTGTGTGCATGTGTGTGTGTGTGTGTGTGTGTGTGTGTGTGTGTGTGTGTATGTGCGTTTTCTTATTTGATATTTATTTTGCAACAATCTGTCATTACCAAAGCATAAGCTGAAAAAACAGTGCATTTTTACTATCTGAATCTACCTGCTTATTCAAATGATGGTTGCAGTACATAACAAAGTGAGTGAGTACATGAGAAAATAATTCTATAAGTAAATTCTGCCCCCACAAAGTTGTATCAGAAGTAAAAATAATTAATTGACACAAGTTCACTTCCATTTAGTGTTGCAATATTTTTCAGGAAGGGTTTTCCTAAGAATTGCTATGAAGTAAAAGTCAAATGGGTACAAGTTAATTAGGCTTTCAAATGTTGTATGCCTTTATTTTATAGTTATTTTACTGCAGAACATTGGAAATTAATATTAACATGAAGCAGTGATATGACTGCTCTTCACATAAGTGCATGTTTTTATTTTTCACTGTAAAGAAATATAAATGAAATCAGACTTCAGTATATGAGAAGAGATGTAATTAGCTGCTTCAAGCTGTCAATGCTATAATCAAGTGTGACATTCATCAAAGCATTAAATGTATCAATGCAGCCTGATGTACCAGAAAAGGCTATTTGCTGAAGGCAGCAGTTAAACTTGATGATTTGAACATCATAAATCACAAAATTTAATCAAAAACATTAAACTGAAAAGAAAATTGCTGAACTTAGTTAAAATGTTATAGGACTGTTAATTTCAAGAGTCATCTGTAAATTATAAAGTGTTATATTATACTGTGAAATAATGGACAAGATGCATTGATAATAAATTAGTTATGAAATATTTTAAGATAATTAGTTGCTGCCCACTATTAATCAGATATTAATAATACATGATCTCCCAACAATTCCTACCATTTTAATTTTAAAATATAAAGAAAGCTATGAACATTAAGGCATTTTTAGCAATTAATATCAAGAAAATTAGCAACAGAGCACTAATAAAACCACTACTTTTGCCACTGACAGACACTTTTTAGTCTGAATAAGAATAGTACTGTTGCAACTGTAAACAGGTATATCTATTATGTTTGGAATTACAACTAGGAAGTATAATCCATGGATTAGTACGTGTATACATTGAATAAATTACATTAAATTGAATGCATGCAGTAGCATCTTCATGTCCTCATGAATTAAGCATCATACAAGTAAAAAGAAAACATAATGTCATTACTCAAATATAGATACTGTGTGGACCATAGCTTCAAGCTCCCATAATATGAAGTCTTCAAATTACCCAAGAAACATGGAAAATAGCAAACTTTCATAAGAAGCTGAATGCTATCTTTAGCATTGCAAACTGCAATGAAAGCAGTACATATTTGGATAGGCTACAGCTATGCTACTGCTCTCTAAGATAGTGATAATGTTTGGACAGTGACTGAAAGCTGCTGGACAGTAACCAAATGAATAGCAGTTATAGCTGTTGCTTGTGGTCTCATAGGGATCTGTTAATTAACATGTGGCCTAGCCCTAATGCTTCCACAGATAAAGGGATGTTTGGATAGTAAACAAGACCATTGTTTCATTAAGTCTAAAACCAGCACATCTACTGACACATTTAAGTGAACATTAGAATGAACATATCAAATGTAAAGCCAATTCTAATATTCTTGCAATTAACATACAGAAAGGCTTGTTTCCTTGTCTCATACAGTGACAGACTTCCAGTGATACTATCACACATTCAGCATAACCAGTCTGAATTACTTCATATTTGAAACTGTATTTTCATATTGTCCAACATATACGCAAGTCACTTTTAATTACTTGTTTCTTTACAATTATCCCATCAGTCTGCTATGTATACCATTGGGGGGGGGGGGTAAAATCTGTTTTTCTGATGTAGCTATAATGACTTATTATTCTCCTTGTAAAACTCTTGTATGTTTTCAGTGTATAATAGCAGAGAAACTCATTCCCTTAATAAGTTCCAAAATCATTATGGTAGTATACAAAACCCGTATCAGAGTGTTCAAATTTTTCAGTTCTATTAAACAAATGAAAAAAACAGTGCAACACGAGGATGTGATTGTACTCTTTTCTGAAACTGTATTTCTCTGACCAATATGTTTATTATATATTCAAGCTTATCCTTTGAAATTCATTTTTTCTACATTAAAATAGAAGGGTTTACTCCTTGCACCTGATAGTTTTTCATATGTATTTTTAAAAGCTAATAGTTACTTATTTACTCTTTCATGGTTAATTCGTTTTTACAGGTGCAAATAAATCTACTGCTACATCTTCAAATTCTCAATGAACGACAATCACCATGTTTTTAAATGATGAGTGCACACATATATTGAAAACAAGAAGTATGTTGCTCATAACTATTATTATTATAGTTAAAAGGACTCATCTCTATGTCACTGAAATAGTAATTTTATTGGCTTGCTATCACAATCTTTAAGCCCACAGTCTTGAAAATCAATTTCCTGAAAGCATAATATCAAAAGACCAAATGTCTGAAGACAAAAATATCAAACTCCTGGCCTTGATCTTCTGCAGGATCCACGTTAGCACTCATTACTGTGTCCACTTTTTTATTACATGTTCCTAGGTTAATAATGGTATGGGGATTCAGCATTTGAGATCCTAAGACATAATATTTTACATAGTTTTGGTCTTTTGCTATTACAGACTCAGGAGGATGATTTTCAAGTTTGTGTACTTCAGGATTGTGATAGTAAAATCAATGTATTGCATATTCAACAACAATTTCTAAGTTGCTGGAATGATCTTTGCCACTCTTTCAAGGATGTGAATGGAGAAATGATGACTACTTTGTCTGATCACTGTCAGTATGTATCATGATTGTATGAATGTCAGCACTATTGCATGCAAACACTACAAGCTTTAAAAGAATGCTATAATATTAAGAGGATTAACTATCTGACTTATGATTGTACTGATGATAATGAGGCAGATCTATGAAATGTTTAATGCTTACTGCTTATCTTGTGTTTAATATCTTATTCTTATACAATCTAATACCTTATTCTTATACAATCGGTTGTTTATTAATCCACCCTGTCTTGGTGTATTTCTGTTTTAAACTGGCTATGCCAGGTTGGACTAACCAGGTCCAATGTTCTTTTAATGACATAATTAATTACTTTACTAAGTTAGTTATCAACAAGCAAACAGATGGACAAATAAACAGAGAAAATTATGTGGTCTGAATATGACTTGACAATCCTGGCACTAGAAGATATCATCGTTGATAGCAAGTGGTATGATATTTTATAAACTATTCTGTATAGGTTGCAGGGTAGTAAACATTTATGCTGGGGTAAATATTTTTTTGTTTCTGTACTATATGCTACCACTAATATATTCTTTTTTGAGGTTTTGCAATCCAGGGACAACACATTATATTATATGTATAATTTATTTCCTAATGTAATCTGAATAAGACCAAGCTGTCAGCATCAAGTTGAAGTTCTTGCCCCACAGTGATATACACATTATAATCCACATTCATCAGTGCAATGTGGTTAATTTTGTCATAATGAATGGATTCTTTGCCTGGTTTAAGGGTCATAATCACACCCTGGCATTCATTAAACTTTGTGCAGGAATAGTGCTATTCCTGCATGGAGTAGATCATGCCAGTGTAGCACAGCAGCGCACCTTGTGTATTCATAAAGGCATGCTGCTGTATAACCTGCACATGCGTGATCCATGAATGAGTGCAGGGGCATGTCTGAGCATTGCTCACACAGTATACATGCCCCCTGCACTCTAGAATTGTTGTAAGGCAATTCTAAAACAACTAACAGTGTCCACTGACACTGTTATCACCACAAAACAGTGTCCGTGGACAAAATACATTCATACCTCTCAAATTTACAGATTTTCAGAGAATGTCCAGATTTTTGCCTCATAGTTTTGTTGTGTTCCTCCTAGCATTTGTGTTTAAGACTCCACATCGTTCAGAAAATTCATGCTAATGCAAAACCTATTATTCCGTCAACTTTCTAAGTTTGTAAGAGCAATATTTAAAATCTGTTCCTATTTGTCCCCCATCATGTTAGGCTTTGTGCAGATGTTTTGCTCTAAGAGGTTGAGAGGTATGATTAGAATACACACAGAAGCACAGTCCCCAGCAATGGTCCAGTACAGATAATGTACACAATGGTATGCCAGTGTACATGCTGGCATACCAAATAAGTAAGCATGTTCCTAAGAGGAACATGTAAAATAATACCCCTGTATGATGTAGTTGTCCAGATGTCCTGCCCTAAGAGGCAGAAAGCAATGTGCATACCCCTAAAGTAAATAAAAATAAAACACGTTTATTTTTTTCCATACCCAATAACGTTTAAGTGTAACTGAGTGGGTGTGCACATCACTCAGCTGTGTATAGCATAGCTGAAACATCCAAAGGAGCTAAATAGAAACATACAGCCAAGCAAATCAAAGTGAAATAGTGTAGTGGTTAGAGCATTCATTTAACATGCAGTCATTCATGGTTCAAGACCCAATGCAGTCTGTTCATTTTTGAAAACAACACTAAAAGTATCTTTTTTTATAAATAGGTACTGAATAATATATATGTGTTAACCAGGGTAGTGTAGCAGGCCCAAATGTGAGGTGTCTGTGTAGTCCAGATGTGAAACCCCCATATAAACTCAGGTGTCCCATACAGTGTAGCCAGAAATGAATATAATGTAATGAAAGCACATAGGTGGGTGTTATGGAAGGGAAACATACATATCATAACATGTCATTAAGAAGGAATCAACCCCACAATCCTGGTAGTCCATAGAATGAAAGATGAAAAACACTAAATTGTGCTCAGCTATGCTTAGCCGGAGTAAGCATTGCTTAAATTTGTATGCTTAGCAATAATTAGTGTAGCTAAGTGGATTTGTTCACTGGAAATCAGGGCTTAGCATCTACCCCTTTAAGTAATGCATATCTATGCTAAGCGGGTTTGCCCGTTGCTTAGCTTAGCTCAGCATATTCAAACTCAGCCAATCATGGCAAAGGGTGGGAATTCAGCCCTATTTAAGCCCCGCAGGTGGGAATACAACCATAACCAGTTGTAGCTGATCACTACAGGCACTATGACTGGTGTTGGTGAAGGTGTGCGCTTTTGGGCGCAGCACTCAGGCATTCAGGAGTCCGGGGTCATGGCTGGACTCCTAGTAAAAGACCATGAAGGGAGACTGCTGCAGGACCAGTAGCAGGGCTCCCAATACAAAGTGGAGGCCTGAGTCTCGCACATGATCTCAACAGTATCACTGGCATCACACGGACTGGTGAGTAGGTTTGACACCACTTTGCTGACTTGAAGCATAGAAAGAGGGAGCTCTTCGACCAGTGGGTTCAAGATTCATGGGCGAAAAATGCCCCAGTTGTGTGTAAGCATCAGTATCAATAAGTGTTTTCCAAAGACCAGCCTGTGTATGTGATGGATAGGTATGCATAAATGTTTCTCTTTCCCATGTACAGCTGCAGATGAGAGGGCCGCAAACATGGACGCCCATTCCAGCAGGCTCTTAAGGCTGTGTCGCAAGGCTGGTGAGTACAAATCTAGCTTGTAGTATTCAGGGCAAATAAATAGAATGGAGTAGAATGTCACCTGTCAGTATTTAAAAATGGGTATGGTTTGTACTGAATAAATGAGACATTAGCAGAATAATAGTGATGTACAGGATATATATCAATAAAAGTGTCAGTACCTGTCAATAAAAGTCAAAACCCCAGACTGGCTGTGTTTACTTTGGTATGTGGTGGTACGAATCAAAATGTGTACAGTTTCTAAACAGCAACTATAGCTCTGAAAGCATTAAATAATTAAGGCTCATCTGACAATGACTGTGGAGTTGTAAAACAGGAGATTAACTATATGAAATGTTCCATGTACCAAGATCTGATACTCGAATATTAATATTGTGTTAACCAGTGCTTTCCAGACTGTGCTATGTCAAAGTATGACTACACAATATAAGAACTATCTGCCATGCATGAATGTCAGAATTACAAGGTCAGATTATACAACCAAGACAGTATTATGCAGAAAACAGTCAAACGAGAAACAGCAGCCTTCTGTTGTTGTGTCTTTTCAGCTTTTCCCAGTTAGGGGTCACCACAGCGGAACTCCGGTCCGCTAATGATTGGTAGTTGAGTTTTATGTGCCGAGTTACCAGCCCTGACGCACAACCTTTAATGAAGGTACGCCCATTCGCGCATGTCTCCACGCAGAAGACGCTCTAGCTGAGAATCAAACCGGACAGCGTCTTACTGCGAGGCGACAATGCTACCGCAGCACCACCTGATGAAACAAAAACTTTGTTGTATTTTTTGCACAAACAGGCACGGTTCAAATCTCAAGAGAGGAAGTAAGCTGTATGCATAATTTCACACAAGAATATGTGAATATGTGTATAAACAGTCAGGTAGTGTTAACAGAAACTTCCTCCATAGATCTGCCAGGTAAGAAAATGTATATCCTAACTGTAAGAAGGCTGTACTTATACATTGTGTACAACACCCACTGTTCAAACCCAAGGCTGCAAATGACAGCAAGATAACTGCATACACCAAGTAGTCTCCTCAAGAAATGTCCCTCAAGTGTCACGTTGTTACAGCTAGTGGTCACTGCCTCCCACGCACAGGGTGACCAATTGAAATCAAGGCAGAGTATGGCAGTAGCACACACACACACACACACACACACACACACACACACACACACACACACACACACACACACACACACAGACAGCATGAGTGCACATATGTAACCCTGACTATGTGAATATGGGTAGAAACAGTCAGGTAGAGTTAACAGAAACTTCCTCCACAGGTCTGTCAGGTAAGAAAATGTAGATTTTAGCTGTAAGAAGGCTGTACTTATACACTGTGTACAACACCCACTGTTCAATCCCAATGCTGCAAATGACAGCAAGATAAGTATATACATCAAGTAGTCTCCTCCAAGAAATGTCCCTCAAGTGTCACGCTGTCACAGCTAGTGGTCATTGCTGCCCACACCCAGGGTGACTGATAGAAATCAAGGCAGATTTGGGCCATAGTGTGCACGTACACACACACACACACACACACACACACACACACACACACACACACACACACACACACACACACACACACACACACAGTATGAGTGCACATATGTAACCCTGATTATGTGAATATGGGTAGAAACAGTCAGGTAATGTTAACAGAATCTTCCTCCACAGGTCTGCCAGGTAAGAAAAGGTATAAATTAGCTGCAAGAAGGCTGGAATTATACACTGTGTACAAACATACCACTGCCCAAACCATAGGTCGATGTAAAGTGAGGTAATATCTGGAGAGTAATGATTAGAACAATTATCATTAAACTTGTGAGTAATTGAAGCCTGTACAGTTGTTAATTGACATCTCTCTCTCTCTCCCCCACCCTATCTGCACCAATAATCTAAACACATAAATCAATGGGTATGTTTTTCACCAAACCTACTGTTGGGACATGTGGCCTGTTGTTCTACAAATATGTAAATGTTTCACTATTAATTTTCCCTATTCAAATACTATAATTTGTGGCTTGTTGCTATCAATGTAACCTGCATGCCGTTATAATGCCCATTGTGGTTTCATATATGCATGTGTTCTGTTTGCTATGCAACTATTCCAAATTTGTTGTTTTGGGGTTAATGGGAATACCTATGCATGCTGCTATAACTAATCCTGGAGTGAGTTTTTCATGACTAACCAACATATGTTATAAAACTGCAACACCATAACACATCTGGGAAGGCTGAACCCAGCAGATCTGCCTGTCCCACCTCAACTGGCTGTGGCACCAGGCTCCAGCACATCTGGGACTCAACCCAGGACCTCCTCATCTGCTGGTCCTTCACCACCTTTAGGTGGAACCATCCCAAGGGATGGGGCCCATCTGGGAACAGGCATGGACAGGACACTGTCACCCGAAGTCAGGTCCAGGGATTGGTGCGATGTGATCTTTGAAAGGAGTTCAGAGATTTGCTATGCCAGCTTGAGGGCCGCATGGGGCATCTTGAGGGTCAGCCTTCCCCTCCTGCTCAGCCATCAGCATAGCTACCTTTGGGGCCGTGAATGTGCAATGGTGACTGCCCATGGGTGGAGACCTCAGTCTCACTTTATCCATTTGGGGGCTCGGGGGCATCCGATTCCCAACCAACCTCCCCGTACAAGATGTTTACCCCCACATGTCATATACAGCCCCTGTCTGCTGTCTTGTCTGTCTTCCTACCCAACCTACCTCCCAAAATATACCTAACATCCTTCCCCAACATTTCACTCTCACCTTATTAAAAAAAAAAAAAAAGGCAATCGGTTCCCACAAAAAAATGTCCCCTATACATAGCTACCCATTTCGCACTCGTGTCCACTGGACACATGTAATCTGGTCTAATTGGCTTAACAACACATTGCTGTTGTCCTCACCCCTCTATCAGGGGTTTGAGTGTCCAAATTCACCTACAAATTCTGTACAAATGCATAGCTGCTGCTGCATCAGAAATGGACAGCTATGGACCTTCCCTACACCCGTCCTGCACATCCCTAGCTATCTGTCACATTGTTCTTCCCTCTGTGTGCCCCCTTTTTCACCACTTTCCTATCAGCCCTTTTTCTTTTCTTTTAAAGAAATTAGCATGGGGTAAGCGAGAGTAAGCTGCAGTAAGCAGCAGTAAGTGAGTTTGTGTGATGCTAAGCAATGCCTTCACAGATTAAGGAGTTTCCATTTAACCATGTGTTGGCATCGCTTACTGTCACACAAACCTGTGCAAACCCACCTACAACTGCTTAAAACTGCCTTAATCACCCTGCCTCCATCAGCCACTGTTCTGCCCAACAACAAAATAATCAGCCCTGCCATGAACCCAGGACACTGTATACCATATTCAGAAAAATTTATCACTACACCATCTAAGACACAATAACAAATGCTGTTTTTTCAAATATATCATTCAGTACAGGTATAGAATAGTAGGGAACAAACACTGTTGAATCACTCATGTTTAATGTATATAAATATACACATATAAATGAATATGGTGATAGATAAATTAAAAATATATATATATATATCTCATCTGCTCAGCTGCCTCCCCATGTGACCTGCAAATCTTAACCCAAAACACATTTAACACTATTAAAAACTGGCTCTCCAACCAATGTTTACTGCTGAACCCCAATAAAACTAAACTTCTACTCTTCAACCCCACTAGTAGATCCACCCCATATTCTTTCTCTGTTACATCCAACAATGGTACCTCTATCGCCCCAGATACACATACTAGGGGTTATTATAGATAATAATTATAATTTGACCTACAGGTCAACAAAACCATGCAGACAATCAATAAGAAGCTTGGATCTCTGTACAGAAACAAGTAATTTTTAACCCCATTGGCTAGAACTGCAATTGCCTGGTTGCACCTACTCCTTACTCTTATATATGCCTCTGCTGTAATTTCCAAACTTAATAAATCTGAATTGAGTAAGCTCTCCCACAGCAACAACCATATCGCTAGATTCACCACTGGCTCAAACTACAGAATCCATCACTGCCAGAACCTTAAACAACTAGAGAGGCTAGAACTGCCCAGCTTAATTCAACTCAATTAACTCTTAATAGCACACAAAGTTCTATGCCAACCTGAAAATACCCCATCACTTATAAATATTATAAAGCTATACAACAATTTCAGGTCACTACAGTCATCCAACAAACTACTGGTCCAAACCTACAAAGCTAATAACTCAGCTGGTGAATCCCTGTTTGCCAACTTTGTTGGCAAAACCTGGAATTCACTACCAATCTCTATAACCCTTCAATCCTCCCTAAGTCTTTTCAAAAAAAGCATCAAACAGTATTTCAAAATGAACTGTCTTTGTCGCTGTACCAATCCTGATTAAGCTACAAAATGATAATCCAACCTAAATAATACCATAAACATTTAATACTCAACAATGTTTTGCCCAATCTGATGGTTTTTGTTTTTAATGTGTGAGACCATGTAACCTGTGAGTGCCTATGAGGAACATTACTAAACTATTGTAAATATACATCACTCCTTGTGTTATATTTTCTATGTACCTAATTGTTGTGTAATCTTTGTAATTTTGCCATTTGGAGCTTTTCTCTCCGGTTCTCTGCTGAAAATGGACATATATCCAGTTGGATTATCCCAGTCAACAAATGTAAAATAAAATAAATAAATAAAATATGGAGCTATACATATAAAACAAATACGTATAGAATATATACATATATATTGTTATATAAACATTTATAAAAATATCAAAAAAGGACTACAAATGTATATATATATATATATATATATATATATATATATATATATATATATATACCCATAACATGTAGTGGAGTCATACCCAGCACCATACATTTAAGAAAATCGTTTTTTTCTTAAAACTGCATTTTACCTGACTCTGGCCTAGCACTCAAGTGTGGGGTCATTTATTGCACTGTTCTGACTAGTTGCTACTTGTGTATCTCTGCTACCTTTAAACTAAAACAAAAAACCAAAAAAATCTTGCTTTTTTTCCCACTTTCTGAAATTTAAAAAGTTCAGTTACAGATCTGATGTTCTGAACTGTTTGTAAGTTTCTTGGAGGCCAGTGCTTGCTTGGGCTAAAGGGAAGTCTCTGTGTTCATCAGTGTCAGTGATTAACACTGAACAGCCAGCCTGCCTCTGTAGGAGTGGTTACTGTCTAGAAGCTGTAGTTTTATTGGCCATTTTGAGTAAATTCCAAACTCCTCGATCTCTCTCTCTTAAAACCCTGCTGCCTCATGGTTTTGACATCTTTCCAGGCTTGATAGTTGTTGCTAAAGCACCTACCAAAAGGAGAAAATGCTGAGAGAAGAAAGGAGCCACTTTTGAGATTATAAGTATTTTCTTCTGATTTTTTTTGTTTAAAATTTCTGCTTTGCCACCTTCTTTTCAGCGTTTTCTGGCTTGCTAAAGTTGATATCTGTATTAGAAACAGTATTTAGATCACATCTACAGCCTGTTTACTTGCATTTCCTGTGTTGCACTTAATTTAAAATTGTTTTCTTCTTACAACTGCATTTTACCTGACTCTGGCCTACCACTCAAGTGTGGGGTCATTTATTGCACTGTTCTGACTAGTTGCAGCTTGTGTAGCTCTGCTACCTTTATACTAAAAAAAAAAAAAAAAAAAAAAAAAAAAAAAAATCTTGCTTTTTTCCCCACGTTATGAAATTTTAAAAAGTTCAGTTACAGATTTGCTGTTCTGAACTGTTTCTAAGTTTCTTGGAGGCCAGTGCTTGCTTGGGCTAAAGGGAAGTCTCTGTGTTCATCAGTGGCAGTGATTAACACTGAACAGCCTGCCTGCCCCTGTAGGAGTGGTTACTGCCTAGAAGCTGTAGTTTTATTGTCCATTTTGGGACATTTCCAAACTCCTTGATCTCTCCCTCTTAAAACCCTGCTGCCTCGTGGTTTTGGCATCTTTCCAGGCTTGATAGTTGTTGCTGAAGCACCTACCAAAGGGAGAAAATGCTGAGAGAAGAAAGGAGCCACTTTTGAGATTATAAGTATTTTCTTCTGATTTTTTTGTTTAAAATTTCTGCTTTGCTGCGTACTTTTCCACATTTTCCAGCTTGCTAAAGTTGATATCTGTATTAGAAACATTATTTAGAACACATCCAGAGCCTGCTTACTGCATTTCCTTTGTTGCACTTAATTTAAAATCGTTTTTTTCTTAAAACTGCATTTTACCTGAATCTGGCCTAGCACTGAAGTGTGGGGGTCATTTATTGCACTGTTCTGACTAGTTGCTACTTGTGTATCTCTGCTAACTTTATACTAAAACAAAAAAACAAAAAAAATCTTGCTTTTTTTCCCACTTTCTGAAATTAAAAAAGTTCAGTTACAGATTTGCTGTTCTGAACTGTTTGTAAGTTTCTTGGAGGCCAGTGCTTGCTTGGGCTAAATGGAAGTCTCTGTGTTCATCAGTCACAGTGATTAACACTGAACAGCCTGCCTGCCCTAACACTGAACAGCCTGCCAGCCCCTGTAGGAGTGGTTACTGCCTAGAAGCTGTAGTTTTATTGGCCTTTTTGGGTCAATTGCAAACACCTTGATCTCTCTCTCTTAAAACCCTGCTGCCTCGTGGTTTTGGCATCTTTCCAGGCTTGATAGTTATTGCTGAACCACCTACCAAGGGGAGGAAATGCTGAGAGAAGAAAGGAGCCACTTTTGAGATTATAATGATTTCCTTCTGATTTTTTGTTTAAAATTTCTGCTTTGCCGCCTACTTTTTGGTGTTTTCTGGCTTGCTAAAGGTGATATCTGTATTAGAAACAGTATTTAGAACACCTCTAGAGCCTGTTTACTGCAGTTCCTGTTTTGCACTTAATTTAAAATTGTTTTTTTCTTACAACTGCATTTTACCTGACTCTGGCCTAGCACTAAGTGTGGGGTCATTTATTGCACTGTTCTGACTAGTTGCTACTTGTGCATCTCTGCTACATTTGTACTAAAAAAAAAAAAAAAAAAAAATCTTGCTTTTTTCTCACTTTCTGAAATTTAAAAAAGTTCAGTTACAGATTGGCTGTTCTGAACTGTTTGTAAGTTTCTTTGAGGCTAGTGTTTGATTGGGCTAAAGGGAAGTCTCTGTTTTCATCAGTGGCAGTGATTAACACTGAACAGCCTGCCTGCCCCTGTAGGAGTGGTTACTTCCTAGAAGCTGTAGTTTTATTGGCTATTTTGAGTCAATTCCAAACTCCTTGATCTCTCTCTCTCTTAAAACCCTGCTGCCTCGTGGTTTTGGCATCTTTCCAGGCTTGATAGTTGTTGCTGAAGCACCTACCAAGGGGAGAAAATGCTGAGAAAAGAAAGGAGACACTTTTGAGATTATAAGTATTTTCTTCTGATTTTTTGTTTAAAATGTCTGCTTTGCCACCTACTTTTCGGCATTTTCCGGCTTGCTAAAGTTGATATCTGCATGAGAAACAGTATTTAGAACACATATAGAGCCTGTTTACTGCATTTCCTGTGTCTCATTTAATTTAAAATTGTTTTTTTCTTAAAACTGCATTTTACCTGACTCTGGCCTAGCACTCAAGTATGGGGTAATTTATTGCACTGTTCTGACTAGTTGCTACTTGTGTATCTCTGCTACCTTTATACTAAAAAAAAAAAAAAAAAAAAAAAAAACATCTTGCTTTTTTCCCACTTTCTGAAATTTAAAATAGTTCAGTTACAGATTTGCTGTTCTGAACTGTTTCTAAGTTTCTTGTAGGCCAGTGCTTGCTTGGGCTAAAGGGAAGTCTATGTGTTCATCAGTGGCAGTGATTAACATTTAACAGCCTGCCTGCCCTTGTAGGAGTGGTTACTACATATAAGCTGTAGTTTTATTGTCCATTTTGGGTCAATTCTAAACTCCTTGATCTCTCTCTTTTAAAACCCTGCTGCCTTGTGGTTTTGGCATATTTCCAGGCTTGATAGTAGATGCTGAAGCACCTACCAAAGGGAGAAAATGCTGAGAGAAGAAAGGAGCCACTTTTGAGATTATAAGTATTTTCTTCTGATTTTTTTTGTTTAAAATTTCTGCTTTGCTGCCTACTTTTCCGCATTTTCCGGCTTGCTAAAGTTGATATCTGTATTAGAAACAGTATTTAGAACACATCTAGAGCCTGCTTACTGCATTTCCTGTGTTGCACTTAATTAAAAATTGTTTTTTTCTTAAAATTGCATTTCACCTGACTCTGGCTTAGCACTCAAGTTTGGGGGTCATTTATTTCACTGTTCTGACTACTTGCTGCTTGTGTATCTCTGCTACCTTTATACTAAAACAAAAAAAAAATCTTGCTTTTTTCCCACTTTCTGAAATTAAAAAAAGTTCAGTTACAGATTTGCTGTTCTGAACTGTTTGTAAGTTTCTTGGAGGCCAGTGCTTGCTTGGGCTAAATGGAAGTCTCTGTGTTCATCAATGGTAGTGATTAACACTGAACAGCCTGCCTGCCCTAACACTGAACAGCCTGCCAGCCCCCGTAGGAGTGGTTACTGCCTAGAAGCTGTAGTTTTATTGGCCTTTTTGGGTCAATTGCAAACACCTTGATCTCTCTCTCTCTCTTAAAACCCTACTGCCTCGTGGTTTTGGCATCTTTCCAGGCTTGATAGTTATTGCTGAACCACCTACCAAGGGGAGGAAATGCTGAGAGAAGAAAGGAGTCACTTTTGAGATTATAAGGATTTTCTTCTGATTTTTTAATTAAAATTTCTGCTTTGCCGCCTACTTTTCGGCATTTTCCGGATTGCTAAAGTTGATATCTGCATTAGAAATACTATTTAGAACACATATAGAGCCTGTTTACTGCATTTCCTGTGTTGCACTTAATTTAATTTTTTTTTTAAACTGCATTTTACCTGACTCTGTCCTAGCACAAAGTGTGGGGTCATTTATTGCACTGTTCTGACTAGTTGCTACTTGTGTATCTCTGCTACCTTTATACTAAAACAAAAAAAAACAAAAAAAAATCTTGCTTTTTTCCCACTTTCTGAAATTTAAAAAAAGTTCAATTACAGATTTGCTGTTCTGAACTGTTTGTAAGTTTCTTTTTGGCCAGTGCTTGCTTGGGCTAAAGGGAAGTCTCTGTGTTCATCAGTGGCAGTGATTAACACTGAACAGCCTGCCTTCCCCTGTAGGAGTGGTTACTGCCTATAAGCTGTAGTTTTATTGGCCATTTTGGATCAGTTCCAAACTCCTTGATCTCTCTCTCTTAAAACCCTGCTGCCTCATGGTATTGGTGTCTTTCCAGGCTTGATAGTTTTTGCTGAAGCACCTACCAAGGGGAGAAAATGCTGAGAGAAGAAAGGAGCCACTTTTGAGATTATAAGTATTTTCTTTTGATTTTTTGTTTAAAATTTCTGCTTTGCCACCTACTTTTCGGTATTTTCTGGCTTGCTAAAGTTGATATCTGTATTAGAAACAGTATTTAGAACACCTCTAGAGCCTGTTTACTGCAGTTCCTGTGTTGCACTTAATTTAAAATTGTTTTTTTCTTACAACTGCATTTTACCTGACTCTGGCCTAGCACTAAGTGTGGGGTCATTTATTGCACTGTTCTGACTAGTTGCTACTTGTGCATCTCTGCTACATATGTACTAAAAAAAAAAAAAAAAAAAAAAAATCTTGCTTTTTTCCCACTTTCTGAAATTTAAAAAAGTTCAGTTACAGATTTGCTGTTCTGAACTGTTTGTAAGTTTCTTTGAGGCCAGTGCTTGCTTGGGCTTAGAGGAAGTTGCTGTGTTCATCAGTGGCAGTGATTAACACTGAACAGCCTGCCTTCCCCTGTAGGAGTGGTCACTGCCTATAAGCTGTAGTTTTATTGGCCATTTTGGATCAATTCCAAACTCCTTGATCTCTCTCTCTCTTAAAACCCTGCTGCCTCATGGTATTGGTGTCTTTCCAGGCTTGATAGTTGTTGCTGAAACACCTACCAAGGGGAGAAAATGCTGAGAGAAGAAAGGAGCCACTTTTGAGATTATAAGTATTTTCTTTTGATTTTTTGTTTAAAATTTCTGCTTTGCCACCTACATTTCCGTATTTTCCGGCTTGCTAAAGTTGACATCTGTATTAGAAACCATATTTAGAACACATCTAGAGCCTGTTTATTGCATTTCCTGTGCTGCACTTAATTAATAATCATTTTTTTCTTAAAACTGCATTTTACCTGACTCTGGCATAGCACTCAAGTGCGGGGTCATTTATTGCACTGTTCTGACTAGTTGCTACTTGTGTATCTCTGCTACCTTTAAACTAAAAAAAAAAAATCTTGCTTTTTTCTCACTTTCTGAAATTTAAAAAAGTTCAGTTACAGATTTGCTGTTCTGAACTGTTTGTAAGTTTCTTGGAGGCCAGTGCTTGCTTGGGATAAAGGGTAGCCTCTGTGTTCATCAATGGCAGTGATTAACACTGAACAGACTGCCTGCCCCTGTAGGAGTGGTTACTGCATAGAAGCTGTAGTTTTATTGGCCATTTTGGGTCAATTCCAAACTCCTTGATCTCTCTCTCTTAAAACCCTGCTGCCTCATGGTTTTAGCATCTTTCCAGGCTTGATAGTTGTTGCTGAAGCACCTACCAAGGGGAGATAATGCTGAGAGAAGAAAGGAGCCACTTTTGAGATTATAAGTATTTTCTTCTGATTTTTTGTTTAAAATTTCTGCTTTGCCACATACTTTTCAGCATTTTCCAGCTTGCTAAAGTTGATATCTGTATTAGAAACAGTATTTAGAACACATCTAGAGCCTGTTTGCTACATTTCCTGTGTTGCACATAATTTAAAATTGTTTTTTTATTAAAACTTCATTTTACCTGACTCTGGCCTAGCACTCAAGTGTGGGGTCATTTATTGCACTGTTCTGACTAGTTTGCTAATTGTGTATCTCTGCTACCTTTAAACTAAAAAAAAAAAAACAAAAAAAAAAAATTTGCTTTTTTCCCACTTTCTGAAATTTAAAAAAGTTCAGTTACAGATTTGCTGTTCTGAACTGTTTGTAAGTTTCTTGGAGGCCAGTGCTTGCTTGGGCTAAAGGGAAGTCTCTGTTTTCATCAGTGGCAGTGATTAACACTGAACAGCTTGCCTGCCCCTGTAGGAGTGGTTACTGCCAAGAAGCTGTAGTTTTATTGGCCTTTTAAGGGTCAATTGCAAACACCTTGATCTCTCTCTCTCTTAAAACCCTGCTGCCTCGTGGTTTTGGCATCTTTCCAGGCTTGATGGTTGTTGCTGAAGCACCTACCAAGGGGAGGAAATGCTGAGAGAAGAAAGGAGCCACTTTTGAAATTATAAGGATTTCCTTCTGATTTTTTGTTTAAGATTTCTGTTTTGCCGCCTACTTTTCGGTGTTTTCCAGCTTGCTAACGTTGATATCTGTATTAGAAACAGTATTTAGAACACCTCTAGAGCTTGTTTACTGCATTTCCTGTGTTGCACTTAATTTAAAATTGTTTTTTTCTTACAACTGCATTTTACCTGACTCTGGCCTAGCACTAAGTGTGGGGTCATTTATTGCACTGTTCTGACTAGTTGCTACTTGTGTATCTCTGCTACCTTTAAACTAAAAAAAAAAAAAACAACAAAAAAATCTTGCTTTTTTCCCACTTTCTGAAATTTAAAAAAAGTTCAGTTACAGATTTGCTGTTCTGAACTGTTTGTAAGTTTCTTTGAGGCCAGTGCTTGCTTGGGCTAAAGGGAAGTCTCTGTGTTCATTAGTGGCAGTGATTAACACTGAACAGCCTGCCTGCCCCTGTAGCAGTGGTTACTGCTGAGAAGCTGTAGTTTTATTGGCCGTTTTGAGTCAATTCCAAACTCCTTGATCTCTCTCTCTCTTAAAACCCTGCTGCCTCATGGTTTTGGCATCTTTCCAGGCTTGATAGTTGTTGCTGAAGCACCTTCCAAGGGGAGGAAATGCTGAGAGAAGAAAGGAGCCACTTTTGAGATTATAAGTATTTTCTTCTGATTATTTATTTAAAATTTCTGCTTTGTCGCCTACTTTTCAGTGTTTTCCACCTTGCTAAAGTTGATATCTGCATGAGAAACAGTATTTTGAACACATATAGAGCCTGTTTACTGCATTTCTTGTGTTTCACTTAATTTAAAATCGTTTTTTTCTTAAAACTGCATTTTACCTGACTCTGGCCTAGCACTCAAGTGTGGGGTCATTTATTGCACTGTTCTGACTAGTTGCTACTTGTGTATCTCTGCTACCTTTATATTAAAAAAAAAAAAAAAAAAAAAAAAAAAAATTGCTTTTTTCCCCACGTTATGAAATTTTAAAAAGTTCAGTTACAGATTTGCTGTTCTGAACTGTTTATAAGTTTCTTGGAGGCCAGTGCTTGCTTGGGCTAAAGGGAAGTATCTGTGTTCATCAGTGGCAGTGATTAACACTGAACAGCCTGCCTGCCCCTGTAGGAGTGGTTACTGCCTAGAAGCTGTAGTTTTATTGTCCATTTTGGGACATTTCCAAACTCCTTGATCTCTCCCTCTTAAAACCCTGCTGCCTCGTGGTTTTGGCATCTTTCCAGGCTTGATAGTTGTTGCTGAAGCACCTACCAAGGGGAGAAAATGCTGAGAGAAGAAAGGAGCCACTTTTGAGATTATAAGTATTTTCTTCTGATTTTTTGTTTAACATTTCTGCTTTGCCACCTATTTTTTGTCATTTTCCGGCTTACTAAAGTTGATATCTGTATTAGAAACAGTATTTAGAACACATCCAGAGCCTGTATACTGCATTTCCTGTGTTACACTTAATTTAAAATCATTTTTTTCTTACAACTGCATTTTACCTGACTCTGGCCTAGCACTCAAGTGTGGGGTCATTTATTGCACTGTTCTGAGTAGTTGCTACTTGTGTATCTCTGCTACCTTTATACTAAAAAAAAAACAAAAAAATCTTGCTTTTTTCCCACTTTCTGAAATTTAAGAAAGTTCAGTTACAGATTTGCTGTTCTGAACTGTTTGTAAGTTTCTTGGAGGCCAGTGCTTGCTTGGGCTAAATGGAAGTCTCTGTGTTCACCAGTGGCAGTGATTAACACTGAACAGCCTGCCTGCCCTAACACTGAACAGCCTGCCAGCCCCTGTAGGAGTGGTTACTGCCTAGAAGCTGTAGTTTTATTGGCCATTTTGGGTCAATTCTAAACACCTTGATCTCTCTCTCTTAAAACCCTGCTGCCTCATGGTTTTGGCATCTTTCCAGGTTTGATAGTTGTTGCTGAAGCACCTAACAAGGAGAGAAAGTGCTGAGAGAAGCAAGGTGCCACTTTTGAGATTTTAAGTATTTTCTTCTTATTTTTTATTTAAAATGACTGCTTTGCTGCCTACTTTTTGGTGTTTTCCGGCTTGCTAAAGTTAATATCTGTATTAGAAACAGTATTTAGAACACTTCTAGAGCCTGTTTACTGCATTTCCTGTGTTTCATTTAATTTAAAATTGTTTTTTTCTTAAAACTGCATTTTACCTGACTCTGGCCTAGCACTCAAGTGTGGGGTCATTTATTGCACTGTTCTGACTAGTTGCTACTTGTGTATCTCTCCTACCTTTAAACTAAAAAAAAAAAAAAATCTTGCTTTTTTCTCACTTTCTGAAATTTAAAAAAGTTCAGTTACAGATTTGCTGTTCTGAACTGTTTGTAAGTTTCTTTGAGGCCAGTGCTTGCTTGGGCTAAAGGGAAGTCTCTGTGTTCATCAGTGGCAGTGATTAACACTGAACAGCCTGCCTGCCCCTGTAGGAGTGGTTACTGCCTAGAAGCTGTAGTTTTATTGGCTATTTTGGGTCAATTCCAAACTCCTTGATCTCTCTCTCTTAAAACCCTGCTGCCTCATGGTTTTGGCATCTTTCCAGGCTTGATAGTTGTTGCTGAAGCACCTACCAAGGGGAGAAAATGCTGAGAGAAGAAAGGAGCCACTTTTGAGATTATAAGTATTTTCTTCTGATTTTTTGTTTAAAATTTCTGCTTTGCCGCCTACTTTTTGGCATTTTCCGGCTTGCTAAAGTTGATATCTGCATTAGAAATAGTATTTAGAACACATATAGAGCCTGCTTACTACATTTCCTGTGTTGCACTTAATTTAAAATTGTTTTTTTTTTTAACTGCATTTTACCTGACTCTGGCCTAGCACAAAGTGTGGGGTCATTTATTGCACTGTTCTGACTAGTTGCTACTTGTGTATCTCTGCTACCTTTATACTAAAAAAAAAAAAAAAAAAAAAAAAAATCTTGCTTTTTTCCCACTTTCTGAAATTTAAAAAAAGTTCAGTTACAGATTTGCTGTTCTGAACTGTTTGTAAGTTTCTTTGAGGCCAGTGCTTGCTTGGGCTTAGAGGAAGTTGCTGTGTTCATCAGTGGCAGTGATTAACACTGAACAGCCTGCCTTCCCCTGTAGGAGTGGTCACTGCCTATAAGCTGTAGTTTTATTGGCCATTTTGGATCAATTCCAAACTCCTTGATCTCTCTCTCTCTTAAAACCCTGCTGCCTTGTGGTTTTGGCATCTTTCCAGGTTTGATAGTTGTTGCTGAAGCACCTACCAAGGGAAGAAATGCTGAGAGAAGAATGGAGCCACTTTTGAGAGTTTAAGTATTTTCTTTTGATTTTTTGTTTAAAATTTCTGCTTTGCCACCTACATTTCCGTATTTTCCGGCTTGCTAAAGTTGACATCTGTATTAGAAACCATATTTAGAACACATCTAGAGCCTGTTTATTGCATTTCCTGTGTTGCACTTAATTAATAATCATTTTTTTCTTAAAACTGCATTTTACCTGACTCTGGCATAGCACTCAAGTGCGGGGTCATTTATTGCACTGTTCTGACTAGTTGCTACTTGTGTATCTCTGCTACCTTTAAACTAAAAAAAAAAAATCTTGCTTTTTTCTCACTTTCTGAAATTTAAAAAAGTTCAGTTACAGATTTGCTGTTCTGAACTGTTTGTAAGTTTCTTGGAGGCCAGTGCTTGCTTGGGATAAAGGGTAGCCTCTGTGTTCATCAATGGCAGTGATTAACACTGAACAGACTGCCTGCCCCTGTAGGAGTGGTTACTGCATAGAAGCTGTAGTTTTATTGGCCATTTTGGGTCAATTCCAAACTCCTTGATCTCTCTCTCTTAAAACCCTGTTGCCTCATGGTTTTAGCATCTTTCCAGGCTTGATAGTTGTTGCTGAAGCACCTACCAAGGGGAGATAATGCTGAGAGAAGAAAGGAGCCACTTTTGAGATTATAAGTATTTTCTTCTGATTTTTTGTTTAAAATTTCTGCTTTGCCACATACTTTTCAGCATTTTCCAGCTTGCTAAAGTTGATATCTGTATTAGAAACAGTATTTAGAACACATCTAGAGCCTGTTTGCTACATTTCCTGTGTTGCACATAATTTAAAATTTTTTTTTATTAAAACTTCATTTTACCTGACTCTGGCCTAGCACTCAAGTGTGGGGTCATTTATTGCACTGTTCTGACTAGTTTGCCAATTGTGTATATCTGCTACCTTTAAACTAAAAAAAAAAAAACAAAAAAAAAAATGTGCTTTTTTCCCACTTTCTGAAATTTAAAAAAGTTCAGTTACAGATTTGCTGTTCTGAACTGTTTGTAAGTTTCTTGGAGGCCAGTGCTTGCTTGGGCTAAAGGGAAGTCTCTGTTTTCATCAGTGGCAGTGATTAACACTGAACAGCTTGCCTGCCCCTGTAGGAGTGGTTACTGCCTAGAAGCTGTAGTTTTATTGGCCTTTTAAGGGTCAATTGCAAACACCTTGATCTCTCTCTCTTAAAACCCTGCTGCCTCGTGGTTTTGGCATCTTTCCAGGCTTGATGGTTGTTGCTGAAGCACCTACCAAGGGGAGGAAATGCTGAGAGAAGAAAGGAGCCACTTTTGAAATTATAAGGAGTTCCTTCTGATTTTTTGTTTAAGATTTCTGTTTTGCCGCCTACTTTTCGGTGTTTTCCAGCTTGCTAACGTTGATATCTGTATTAGAAACAGTATTTAGAACACCTCTAGAGCTTGTTTACTGCATTTCCTGTGTTGCACTTAATTTAAAATTGTTTTTTTCTTACAACTGCATTTTACCTGACTCTGGCCTAGCACTAAGTGTGGGGTCATTTATTGCACTGTTCTGACTAGTTGCTACTTGTGTATCTCTGCTACCTTTAAACTAAAAAAAAAAAAACAACAAAAAAATCTTGCTTTTTTCCCACTTTCTGAAATTTAAAAAAAGTTCAGTTCCAGATTTGCTGTTCTGAACTGTTTGTAAGTTTCTTTGAGGTCAGTGCTTGCTTGGGCTAAAGGGAAGTCTTTGTGTTCATTAGTGGCAGTGATTAACACTGAACAGCCTGCCTGCCCCTGTAGCAGTGGTTACTGCTGAGAAGCTGTAGTTTTATTGGCCGTTTTGAGTCAATTCCAAACTCCTTGATCTCTCTCTCTCTTAAAACCCTGCTGCCTCGTGGTTTTGGCATCTTTCCAGGCTTGATAGTTGTTGCTGAAGCACCTTCCAAGGGGAGGAAATGCTGAGAGAAGAAAGGAGCCACTTTTGAGATTATAAGTATTTTCTTCTGATTATTTATTTAAAATTTCTGCTTTGTCGCCTACTTTTCAGTGTTTTCCACCTTGCTAAAGTTGATATCTGCATGAGAAACAGTATTTTGAACACATATAGAGCCTGTTTACTGCATTAATTGTGTTTCACTTAATTTAAAATCGTTTTTTTCTTAAAACTGCATTTTACCTGACTCTGGCCTAGCACTCAAGTGTGGGGTCATTTATTGCACTGTTCTGACTAGTTGCTACTTGTGTATCTCTGCTACCTTTATACTAAAAAAAAAAAAAAAAAAAAAAAAAAAAAATTGCTTTTTTCCCCACGTTATGAAATTTTAAAAAGTTCAGTTACAGATTTGCTGTTCTGAACTGTTTATAAATTTCTTGGAGGCCAGTGCTTGCTTGGGCTAAAGGGAAGTCTCTGTGTTCATCAGTGGCAGTGATTAACACTGAACAGCCTGCCTGCCCCTGTAGGAGTGGTTACTGCCTAGAAGCTGTAGTTTTATTTTCCATTTTGGGTCAATTCCAAACTCCTTGATATCTCTCTCTTAGAACCCTGCTGCCTCATGGTTTTATCATCTTTCCAAGCTTGATAGTTGTTGCTGAAGCATCTACCAAAGGGAGATAATGCTGAGAGAAGAAAGGAGCCACTTTTGAGATTATAAGTATTTTCTTCCAATTTGCTGTTTAAAATTTATGCTTTGCCACCTACTTTTCAGCATTTTCTGGCTTGCTAAAGTTGATATCTATATTAGAAACAGTATTTAGAACACATCTAGAGCCTGTTTGCTGCATTTCCTGTGTTGCACTTAATTTAAAATAGTTTTTTTCTTAAAACTTCATTTTACCTGACTCTGGCCTAGCACTCAAGTGTGGGGTCATTTATTGCACTGTTCTGACTAGTTTGCTACTTGTGTATCTCTGCTACCTTTAAACTAAAAAAAAAAAACAACAACAAAATCTTGCTTTTTTTCCCACTTTCTAAAATTTAAAAAAGTTCAGTTACAGATTTGCTGTTCTGAACTGTTTCTAAGTTTCTTGGAGGCCAGTGCTTGCTTGGGCTAAAGGGAAGTCTCTGTGTTCATCAGTGGCAGTGATTAACACTGAACAGCCTGCCTGCCCCTGTAGGAGTGGTTACTGTCTAGAAGCTGTAGTTTTATTTTCCATTTTGGGTCAATTCCAAACTCCTTGATCTCTCTCTCTTTGAACACTGCTGTCTCATGGTTTTAGCATCTTTCCAGGCTTGATAGTTGTTGCTGAAGCACCTACCAAAGGGAGATAATGCTGAGAGAAGAAAGGAGACACTTTTGAGATTATAAGTATTTTCTTCCGATTTTCTTGTTTAAAATTTCTGCTTTGCCACCTACTTTTCAGCATTTTCCGGCTTGCTAAAGTTTATATCTATATTAGAAACTGTATTTAGAACATATCTAGAGTCTGTTTGCTGCATTTCCTGTGTTGCACTTAATTTAAAATATTTTTTTTCTTAAAACTTCATTTTACCTGACTCTGGCCTAGCACTCAGGTGTGGGGTCATTTATTGCACTGTTCTGACTAGTTTGCTACTTGTGTATCTCTGCTACCTTTAAACTAAAAAAAAAAAAAAAAAAAAAATCTTGCTTTTTTCCCACTTTCTAAAATTTAAAAAAGTTCAATTTCAGATTTGCTGTTCTGAACTGTTTCTAAGTTTCTTGGAGGCCAGTGCTTGCTTGGGCTAAAGGGAAGTCTCTGTTTTCATCAGTGGCAGTGATTAACACTGAACAGCCTGCCTGCCCCTGTAGGAGTGGTTACTGCCTAGAAGCTGTAGTTTTATTGGCCTTTTTAGGTCAATTGCAAACACCTTGATCTCTCTCTCTCTTAAAACCCTGCTGCCTCGTGGTTTTGGCATCTTTCCAGGCTTGATGGTTGTTGCTGAAGCACCTACCAAGGGGAGGAAAGGCTGAGAGAAGAAAGGAGCCACTTTTGAGATTATAAGGATTTCCTTCTGATTTTTTGTTTAAAATTTCTGTTTTGCCGCCTACTTTTCGGTGTTTTCCAGCTTGCTAAAGTTGATATCTGTATTAGAAACAGTATTTAGAACACCTCTAGAACTTGTTTACTGCATTTCCTGTGTTGCACTTAATTTAAAATTGTTTTTTTCTTACAACTGCATTTTACCTGACTCTGCCCTAGCACTAAGTGTGGGGTCATTTATTGCACTGTTCTGACTAGTTGCTACTTGTGTATCTCTGCTACCTTTAAACAAAAACAAAAAAACAAAAAAAAAAAATCTTGCTTTTTTCCCACTTTCTGAAATTTAAAAAAAAGTTTAGATACAGATTTACTGTTCTGAACTGTTTGTAAGTTTCTTGGAGGCCAGTGCTTGCTTGGGCTAAAGGGAAGTCTCTGTGTTCATCAGTGGCAGTGATTAACACTGAACAGCCTGCCTGCCCCTGTAGGAGTGGTTACTGCCTAGAAGCTGTGGTTTTATTGGCCATTTTGAGTCAATTCCAAACTCCTTGATCTTTCTCTCTTAAAACCCTGCTGCCTCGTGGTTTTGGCATCTTTCCAGGCTTGATAGTTGTTGCTGAAGCATCTACCAAGGGGAGAAAATGCTGAGGGAAGAAAGGAGTCACTTTTGAGATTATGAGTATTTTCTTCTGATTTTTTGTTTAAAATGTCTGCTTTGCCGCCTACTTTTCAGCATTTTCCGGCTTGCTAAAGTTGATATCTGCATGAGAAACAGTATTTAGAACACATATAGAGCCTGTTTACTGCATTTCCTGTGTTTCACTTAATTTAAAATCCTTTTTTTCTTAAAACTGCATTTTACCTGACTCTGGCCTAGCACTCAAGTGTGGGGTCATTTATTGCACTGTTCTGACTAGTTGCTACTTGTGTATCTCTGCTACCTTTAAACTAAAACAAAACAAAAAAAAAATTTTGCTTTTTTCCCACTTTCTGAAATTTAAAAAAGTTCAGTTACAGATTTGCTGTTCTGAACTGTTTGTAAGTTTCTTGGAGCCCAGTGCTTGCTTGGGCTAAAGGGAAGTCTCTGTGTTCATCAGTGGCAGTGATTAACACTTAATAGCCTGCCTGCCCCTGTAAGAGTGGTTACTGCCTAGAAACGTTTTGTGCTGATTCCTAGCTCTTTCAAGTTCCCTGCCTTGAAACCCACTTTTGCGCGATTTTGTGCATAACTCAGCATCGGGCAGCGCCACATAAACGAGTTTAAACTATTCCCGGCTCCACAAGGTCTGCTCTTCACTTTTTCCCTTAGAACTATTCTAAATCTCAAAGTAAGCACTCTATTTTCAATCTAAAGCCCTGCACTTCATCTTATAAGTAATCTTATAAGTAAACACTAACTAACTAAACACTACACCCTCTTATACTCCTTATAAGTACTTAGCTCCCTATTGGTCCTTCCTGATCAGTCAAAAAACTATTCCTTATACTTTTCTGGCATATCCTATAGTCACTTTCGGGTTTACTGTCCAGTCCAGCTGGTTAATCTGAGTAACTTGAGGCAATGTTACAACTGTCTTCTGTACACAGACCACCCTCTCCTCCTCCCATCAAACTCAAATATGTGTGAGAGATGCAACTATATAGCCAAACTGGAGGAGGCTGAGCTCTCTCAACCCAGCACTGACACAGTCAGTCAGGAGGAGATGGAAACCACATACACCACTATTCCAGTCTCACATAGACCTATGACATCAGCAAACAAACACATAAACACACAAAAACATACTCGGAGGCTCTAAATAAAAAATCTGCCAAAGCAGCAGAGACCTCCAAAGCAGACATCCAAGCAACCGCTACCCTGCAACAATACCCACGTATCACATATTTCACAAAGTCAGTGTGCCACACAGCCACAGCCCTTAAGGCTAAACAACACACCTAATAAACTTGTAATAGGGGACTCTATTGTCAGACACACTGACGTCCCACTCACCAGACTGAACATGGAGAAGGTCACTGTAAGCTGCATGTTGGATGCCAGGATCCGCCACATAACACAAACACTCCGGTCACTCCAAAGCAAGTACAAATATGACTCTGTTATTGTCCATGCTGGTGTGAATGACCTGAGGCGTACCTCCCTGGACTACATGAAAAGAGACATAGAGGAGCTTTCTGATCATGTAGCCCAGACTGGTATGACCCTGACCTTGAGTAGCATCTTTCCCTCACCAAGAATGATACCACAGTATAAAGACAAAATGATCAGTTTTAACAATTGTCTAAAGTATTGGTGTCATTCTAAGGGGATTCAGTGTCTGTCAGCTTGGGATGACATGCTCGACAAGCCACGTTGCTTCGCTAGGGACGGCTTGCACCTGTCACCCCTGGGCTTTCGAATACTGGCTAAGGCTCTTACCACCCCCATAGTGCATTTTTTAGGCAAGGCTCAAAAGACAAACCCACCTCCATAGACAACACAAGAAAAAAAAAACTAAGGCTAATGCTGCTCAACGCCAGAAGTCTAAAGCTCAAGATGCACACACTCGAGGCTCTCCTCAGTATGGTGAATATCGATATCTGTGCAGTGACAGAGACCTGGTTCAAGGCTCCAGAGAGCAGCCCAGCACTACCAGGTTATACCTCATACCATAGTTTTCGGCTCCAAAACTCGGACCGAACCACAAAACGAGGGGGAGTATCCATATTCATCAAAGATACCGATAACTCCAGGTTAGTGGCACTGCACGAAGCATCGGAGACCATCCATGTACAATTAACAGTGGACAAAACTACCTTTCAGTTTGTAGCCTGCTACAGACCACCATCCCAAACTCAGGAACCCCACTCGGCCTTCATGAGAACACTGGAGAATATGAAGGTCTCTCCAAACACAATAATATTGGGTGACTTCAACTACCCAAACATCGACTGGGAAAACTACTCAAGCTCCAACACCCTTGCCCAACAGTTTCTAGAATTTATAAACTCAAATGCTATGAAAAAACTGATCACCACTCCCACTAGAGGGGATAACATATTGGGCCTGGTCATCACCAACATGGGGACGCTATGTTCCACACCAGAGGTATGTCCATCATTGGTAATATCAGACCATAAATTAATCTCACTGGACATCCATATCCCATCCCCACCCCCAGCCAAGGAAATCACGGTGAAAATTTCTCAAAAGCAAATTTCACACTTCTCAAAACCGAGGTGGAATCCTTCAAAACCTCCGGGCCAGTGGAAAATACTGCCCAAACAGCAGAATCCTTTACAAATGCATTCTATGGGCACCTGCAGGAATGCATGGATCGTGCTATTCCAAATAAAAACAAGATTCACTCCTCCAAAGGCAGGAGACCAGTCTGGTGGACCCCAGCCATAAATAAGCTATACAACAGAAGGAGGAAGCTACTACATGATAGAGCAAAATCCCAAAAAGGGAAGGCATCTCTGATCAGTACTAGCAAGAAACTACGATCCCTCATAAAATTATCTAAGGCCAGCTTCAAAAGAAAAATTGCGCAAGACATTAAGATAATCACAAGGCCTTCTTTAGTTATGTCAGGAATCTGGGGGGCAACTCCCAGATATGCTCTGAGTTAGTACAAAATGACCAAAAGTACACTGATCCCACAAACATTGCCAACATCCTGGCAGACAGGTTCAGTGCAGACTTTCCCCCCTCCCCCCAAAAGACCAAATGTCTATCCAAACAGAATGTATCCTCCCTGACATCACAAATGCACAGGTGAGAGCTGCCCTCTCCAAAGCAAAAAACACAGCATCAATGGGACCAGATGGTGTCCCGGGCTGCATCTTACTCCAAGAAGAACTAAATCCTCACATAAAGTCACTGTTCAATCTCAGCCTTACTACAGGATATGTACCCAAGGAATGGCGTACAGCAACAGTGGTCCTGCTCCACAAAGGTGGTGCCACAACGGACCCAGGAAACTATCGCTCTATAAGCCTGACTAGTCTTGTCTGCAAAGCTATGGAGTGTATCATCATGGAACGCATAAACAAGGACATTGGTAACCTCCAGACACTGGATCCTACCCAATTCGGCTTTGTTAAGGGCAGATCTTGCCTCTTGAACCTGGTTGACTTCTTTGAAACAGTTACCAAGGCCATAGATGAAGGGAAGGTAGTCCACACGGCCTACCTGGACCTCGCAAAAGCCTTTGACACAATACCCCACTCAGGCATCATAAATAAGCTCACCAGCTTAAATATCAACCCCTATGTCACAAGATGGGTTGCAAACTGGCTCAGGGCTAGAACCCACATGGTCAGAATTGCAGGTGCCACGTCAGACTCCAAACCAGTTACAAGTGGCATCCCACAAGGCTCAGTCCTGGGATCTCTCTTGTTTGGTATATACTTCTCTGAGGTACAGGCTAATACGGGAAGACTATGGCTGACCAAAATCACAGATGGCTACAAGCTGAGCACCATAATCAACTCTCTGGCTGACACAAGCATCCTCCAAAAGGGTCTCACAGAGATGGATAACTGGTGCCAGAGCCATGGCCTTAAGCTAAATGCCAAAAAGTGCATAGTCATCCCCTTTTGGAAAAACAAAGTGCCCACAAATTACCACATAGGTGGTAATCTATTTAGTACGGAAGAAGTAATTAGGGAGTTGGGGACCCATGTAGATAGAAACCTCTCTTTTGACAATCACATTACCAGAGTAGTTAGAAAGACCTTCTATATAGCCCACCTTATCATGAAAGGGTTCACATCTAGAACAAGAGAGGTCATTGTGCCCCTCTACTCATCACTCATCAGGGCCATAATTGAATACAATGCCCCATTTGGGATATACCTTACCTGACACCTGCAGCAACTGGAGAGGCCCCAAAAGTACCTCACCAAGAGGATCAAGGGACTCAAACAGATGCCCTATGTAGTTCGGCTAAAGAAACTCCAGCTCTACTCAGTTGCTTACCGCCTACTCAGAGGTGATCTATGCCTGACGTGTAAAGCCATGTCCAACCCAGAATTAATGGAAATGCTCCACCTCAGGAAATCCAAATCCCTTAGAGCTACATGCTCCAGGGACCTAAACTTCAGCACAGAAATAAATAGGACACGCTGGAGGGACAGATTCATATCCCAGAGGCTGCCCTCACTCTGGAACAGAATCCCAATCCATGTTAGGCAGAGCCTCTCACTGACTCTCTTCAAGAGAAATCTTGACGAGTAGATGGGAGATCATAAGTTCACCCCTGGGATCTCTTCTGTGTACCTGCTAGACAGGGGCACAGTAAACTAACCTTAAAAGGGCTATGTTCTGTGACCTACTCTACACAGGCACAGTCAACCAATCTAAAAGGGTGGCGAAAGCCAAACACTGGCTAGGCTTGTAAATGCCCCAGGGCAGATAGCCTAGTATCAACCTATGAACCTATGAACCTATGAACCTTTTACTGCAATAATTCTGGACAAAGGCTGTCAGAATGGGGGCACAATTGTTCAAGAACAGGGACATAATGTATGTGCTGCAGTTATAAATGTAGACTTTTCCTAAAATAACAGGATTCATGTCAGCATACATGTCCAGAAGGATGTGAGTTCTGAAACTGAAATGTATGTCATCATTTGCAGACAGAAATCCTCACATCATCACAGTGATTTACCACAGAAATGAAGATAATGATTCTGTAGAATAGAACACACATATGAGCAATAATCCTTGACAGTCTGAAACAGTCTGGCCAGTCAAGAGGTATGCTCAGAACCCCTTAGTGCAACAAATCTGGACCAAGCCTGACTGGGGTGGGGGGAAATTAAGCAATGAAACTGGGAACATATCCCAAATGCTGGAGTAGATAGGGTGACACAGTTGATGCAGTAACACCTTCTGTCTGTTGTACCATATATTGACTGGAATTGCCCAAGTCCAAAACCAAATTACTCCCTACTACAGACTGACATACATCTTCACATCATCCCACTGATGTGTCAGACATACATAACATGTATGGGGCCAGGCCACAGTACATCTGATAAATATCAGGACATAACATCACAGTAGGGAAACTACACTGAGCTGCTAGGCATGTCAAGAAGTACTGTCTAAACTACATGCAGACTGACACAACACAAACCCAATTTTGGTCCGGGGGAATATATGTGTAATTGCAAATATATCAGGCATTACAGGGATGTAATAGTACTGGCCAACAGACACCAGCGTGAATGTGCATACACAGAACCAACATCACCACATTCAAAGGGACATAGTAAGCCACAGGAACAGTAGAGTATATGGACTGTGTGAACAAAATCATCAGCATGTTTGCCACTCACACATTACCCCTATATATACTGGTCTAATTCACAGTGTAGTCTGATGCCTGACTGTGGTATGGAACATGTCCCAGTCTGCCCTTACAAACAGAACACAAGAAGCTGGAGCAGCATGCAAAGTCAGATAGAAAAGGATCCTCAACACTTGCATCTACCCCCCCTACACAGGCCAAATAACACATTCACAATACAGTGCTACACAATCCTGGCAGTATGTCAACAATTGCCAGAAATACACAGTCCTCTCAACTGTACAGAGTCCCACAGAATGTCCAGACTTTGTCCTCATATATAAGGCTTTCTACACGTAACATGTCTGGCAGTCTGATACATCACTGGGATGATATCTGGAATGAAGTCACTATATAATGATATATACACCTATACACCTCTTACAGCATGACATCTGGACAAAGCCTGACATATTTGGGTGCAGAGGCCCAAAGACAGAGTCATTATTGACATATTGCTGTCATAAACTGAAAAAGTTGCTGGTGTAACAGGGTCATTGTAACATATCTGTTCTGAGGGTTATGAAGTCAGAAACACACATGGATGTTATAATTTACTGACTGCAATCCCCAGAGTATGCTACTGAATTTCCAAGGACAAAAATGTGTGAGTAACGCACCAAATATAAGTCTAAACTCTGGCCAGTCTACAGATAGCTCTACATTTGGAAGTTATGTCAACCACATAACATTATCAGACTTAAATTCATGCAGAGCAGCCATATCCACACACATCCTGTCAAACTAGCATTAGTTCAACTGTATAACAGCAATACTTACAGTCTGTTCCTATGTCTGGAACATTTTCCCCCAGTTTGTTGAGCTGTCTCCACAGTGTTTGTTGTAAGAGGTATTCCCATCTACACTCTGTGATGCTTTTTGTCACACACACCTCCATGAAGTACTCCCAGGCAAGGAAAAGGGGCAATGCCCACATGAAGTACTAAGTTATAGGAGTGTGTTTCCATGCTATTGGGTATGGGAATGATACCACAGCTGTGCCACATGCAATTGGCAAGTAGGGGACTCCCAAGTGGTGCACAGGCCATCAGCTGCTCATGAGCATTACCTACTAAAGGCACGATCCTGCCTATACAAATCAAATGTATATCATACATCTGCCTCAGAAAGAGAGAGACACACACATACACATACACACACACACACACACACACACACACACACACACACACACACACACACACACACACACACACCAAGACTGAAGGAGTATACCAACTGAACTGAAAACAAATAAACACGGCTATGTCAAACAATTAAGCGTGTAATGAAGTAGGGGGCATGTAAATGTGGAAAATAGGAAGTTCAAACAATATTATGTCTCAACAACACATGCTGTACTGATATATTGCTGAGCAGAACCTATGGCCATAGAAACTGTGTCTGTCTGCGGTGACATAGAACACAGCTGAGGGCCCTGAGTCACCCCAGGAAAAGATGGCTAACAAATGACCACTTCTGGATTGTGTGTTGCACAATACTGACTGTGACACTTCTAGGCCACACCCAGTGCAAATCATACCATCAGTAACTCTGCTGCGTCCAGCTCTGACTTGTGCCTCTTTTTTCAATGCCTCCAACCCATATAACATAGCTGGTCTCACTACCCTCTATTAGACTTTCCCTATCACTCTTAATGGTACTTTTCTTTCACAAATCACACATGACACTCTTCGCTACCACCCACATCCTGCCTGTACTCACATCGTCACCTCTCACAAACACTCGCCATTACTCTGAACTGTTGTTTCCAAGTATTTACACCTATCCACCTTAGCAAGCTGTACTCCCTGCATCCTCACCATTCCTCCATCCTCCCTCCCATTCACAAACATCTATTCCATCTTAGTCCAGCTGACCATCATTCCTTTCCCTGTAGACCATACCCCCACCACTCCAGGGTCTCTTCAACCTGTCCCCTACTCCCGCTACAAATCACAATGTCATCTGCAAACAACACAGTCTAGGGGAACTCCTGTCTGATCATGTCTGTCAACCTGTCCATTGCCACTGCAAATAAGAAAGGGCTCAAGCTGATCCCTGATGTACTCCCACCTCCACATTAAACACACCTGTCACTCCCAATGCAGAACTCACTGTTGTCACACTAGCCTTGTACATATCCTGTAGCATTCTTATGGACTCCTCTGCCACTCCTGACCGCCTCATATAATACCACAACTCCTCTCTAGGCATCCTGTCATATGCTGTCTGTAAGTCCACAAAGACATAAAGCAGCTATTTCCAACCTTCTGTGTATGTCTCCATCAACACTCTCAGAGCAAACATCGCATATGTACTGCTCTATCCTGGCAAGAAACCATGCTGCTGATCAGTAATCCTCACCTCCATTCTTAGCCTAGCTTCCACCACCTTTTACCATTACCTCATGCTGTGACTGATCAATGTTATCCCTCTGTAGTTACTACAGCTCTGCACACCACCCTTATTCTCATAATCAGTACCCAAACACATTTCATCCACTCCTCACGCACCCTCTCACTTTCCTGAATTACAGTAAACAATCCAGTTAAAAAGATCACTGCCATTTGTCCTAAACACATCCATACTTCCACAGGTATGTCACCTGGACCAATAGCCTTTCCATTCTTAAACCTCTTCATAGCTATCCTTACTTCCCCCCTGATAATCTGTTCCAAATCCTGATTCACCATACCCACATTATCCAACCTTCTCACTCGTTCATTCCCTTCATTCAACACCCCATCAAAGTACTTGTTTCCACCTGCTCGACACACTCCCCTCGCTAGTGAGTGTAGTTCCACCATTATCCTTTCTCACCCTTATCTGCTACACATCCTTCCTAGCTACATACCTCTGTCAAGCCAATTGGTACAGGTCCTATTTTCTATCCTTGGTGTCCAACTTTACATTCAAGTACCCATTCTCAGCCTTTGTTACTACTCTCTTTGCCATGCAACCCATCTGCCTATATACCTGTCTATTTTCTGCATCTGTCTGACAATCACACTTCTCTTTGGCCAACCTCTTTCTCAGTATACTCCCCTGTACTTCCTCATGCCACCACCAGGACTCTTTTTCTGCCTTCCTCTGTGCAGATGTCACACCAAGCCCCGTTCTACTCATCTCCCTTACTAGCTCAGATGTAGTTACCCAGATATTTGCTAACTCTTCACTGCCACCCACTGCCTGTCTTAACTCTTCCCTGAACTCAGCCTCACGATCACCCTTTCTCAGTATCAACATTTTGATCCATGGTGCCCCCCTCATACTCCTCCCCCTCTTCATGATCACCAATGTCATCCCACAGACCAACCTTCCTTGCTGCCTAACTACACTTTCCCCTATCACTACTTTACAGTTACCAATCCCCTTCAAACAGGCCACCTGCATAAGGCATAATCCACCTGTGTGCATCTTCCTCCACTCTTGTATGTCACCCTATGCCCCTTGGTCTTGTAATACTATGTATTCACCACACCCATGGTCTTGTAATACTATGTATTCACCACACCCATGTCCAACCTCTGTTGCAAACTCCACCACCATCTCAGTTCCTGCGTTATTTTGCTTAACACCATACCTACACATTACTTCTGCATCCCCACTTTCCCCTTCACCAACATGCCCATTGAATTCTGCTCCAATCACCACTCACACACCACTGGGTACATGCATCACCACTTCATCCAATCACACTAAAGTATATCTGTCTCATCCATCACACATGCAATTAGCAGAGCATATGCACTAACAACTGTCAACATTACACCATTAATTCCCAGCCTACTGAACATCACACTACCCCTCACTCTTATCACCTCCACAAATACTCTTGGCATAATGTTCCTTCAGGTAAACCCCTACGCCATTTCCCCTCCCATATACACCATGATATAACTATTTGTACCCGACTCTGATACACACAGCTGTACATCGCTTCCATCTGGTCTCTGGCACACACAATATATCCACCTTTCCTCTGTCCGTCATATCAGCTAGCTCTGTCCCCATACCAGTCATACTCACAACATTAACAGTTACTACCCTCACTACCACACACCTAGCCTTTCACCTCTCTGCCTGCCATATGAGCATCAGACATCCTCTAGGGTATGTCTGTGACTGCAAAGGCTACTGCACTATCAAATGACATATGTGCATTACAGCAATATGAAGAAAGTGTCACTAATTGCGGCCCATAGCCCACCAAGTATGTGCATTGTCCTACAGATGCCCTGCCCTGACAGGTTGACATGACTGATTGAGCACCAAGACTGTCATTACAGTGTGCCATACTGACATAGAACAGAAGTGTATAGCAGGTATTACTTGTGCATATGTATGTGTTACCTGGCTGCCTCATAACAACTGACATGGGATGCAAAATGTCAGGTGAATAAGCTGTACATGTTGTTCATGTGTGTAAGCTTAGTTTCTGTGCATCCAACAGAGTTACAACTCTACAGCTACTGGTGGTGTCATTGCCCTGACACAAACATGGGTAGTATAATAAACATGATTATTACATCGAAATTGTAGAGGTGACCAACTGTGCTCCAACTCTGTGTCATGCCTACTACAAACACCACCCACATAGCTGTATGGCCTCAGCAAAACCTTACTTGTAAAACCTGTCTCCACCAAAGTAGAAAAAAACCCTTTGCTGGACAGCAGAAATGCACAAAGCACACAATGTGATGCTATATTGGTTATACAGGGCAAAGTAGGAGCAGACACCAACTGGGCTGCATGTCAACCTTTGTCTGAATGAGCATAATAGGTCACAGGTGGATTACTGTAAGGCTAACTATGAGTAGAAATTGGGCACATCCACTAAGTGCAATCACAAGACCATCTTCATATATGTCTGCAGTCTCAGAGGCACCATCCCAACCTACCCTGTAATAGTGGTCAATCACAGCACATACACACACACCATAGCTACAACCAACCTGCTGCAGACAGGTTTAGGGCAAACATCCCCACCCTGGATCACCATCCGTATAGGTGGATATGCACAGCACATGCACCACTCCCTTCATCATCATAGATCAGGTGCAAACTGCCTAATCAAAGTTGCCAAAAGCATGATAACATTCCTGACTGCATCCTACATTAACCCAGGCATATGCTTCCAGCTCCATTACACATTGTATGCAAGCAAAGCCTGAGCACCATTGACATCCCATCTGCAAGAAACATGGCCACTGTCATTCTTCTGCACAAATTTGAATGATGAATGGTGGTTTATGCAATGTACTGGCCCTCATTGGGGGGAACATGACATATCAGGACCAGGAGTACAATGCATGCTCCTTCAGGGCTGCCAGGTACAGGGGTATGATGCATTTGCAAGTGGTGGCTAATGATAGTCCATATGCATGTGCTGGCTCTGTAAAGAACTCTGGGCAATGTCTGAGGTTTTGTGATGTGTTTCCCTGTGTATGTCCTCCAGGTGCCATACAGTGACAAACGCCTTACATCAATGCAGAGACAGCAGCCATCACTGAAGCTGTAATCTTAAAGTATGCCATCCTTTCTGGCGGTAGCCAGCAAAATCTGCAGGAGTGGACTGCCCTGTCAGATGAGATCATCCACAGAGTGAACATGTTGAGCTGCCACGGATGCACATACGATCAGGTCAGGCATAGAACAACTGACCTGATATGTCGTGCCTGGCAAAGGGCTGCTGTTGTAGTGAGGAACTGTACTGCTACCGGTGTTGGGTCAACTGCACAGTCCCCACTTATGGCAACAGATGAGCCCCTTGCCAACCTTGGGGTAACCCCCACACAAACTCAAACATGGGAAACAGCAGTCGTGTATGTGGGTGGCACCCACTCAACAGGCAAGGAGCATCCAGGTAAGGGCAAAGTGCACATCAATGTAATGAGGTAGCATTTAAACTGTCTTCTACAGAGTCTCTAGATGCATATGTCAGTGCAAATGGAATAGTGGGTGGAGTGTAGTAATGCACAATGCACACAAGTACACATCTATGGTGAAGGACAACAAATTGTGAAATACCATAGTTTGTACTGTACCTGTGTAGAAACATAGCATTCATCTTGTACCAATGCCTAATGTGAATCTGCTGACAATACCTCTCCCTCACAACTACATATGTCCCTCTGGTCTGCACATGGGACAGCAGCCTGAACCCAGTAAATATGGGGTTTCCTTGTTGTGGCTCACCAGTACCTCAGGCGTGGTAAAGTTAATGCATGTGACCATGCACACAACTGTTACACTCAGCCATTTGGCAATATCAGCATGTTCACCTGTAGTGGTGTTTACTGCATTGCATTATGGTGGTCATGACAGGGGCCTATTTGCAGGAGATGTCACATATCTGTAGCATACCTCATAACCTGTCATTGCAGAACACCTGGACAAAGACCGACAACATGGGGGGAACAAAGGCCCCAAACTAGGGTTATATTGTAGAAATTAGTGGTATGCAGTGCATATAAATGGTGTACACAGCTGTTAGAATAACTGGTATGTGTGATATACAAAAATGAGAGAACAATAAACAAGTTCAGAATACTGCCAACCTTTCATTTCACCTATAACCTGTACAATTCAATTGTAAAGCAAACACATCTGTTAGGGGAACAATAATGACACATAATAGTACAACAACCTAGATGTATATGGGTGCACAGGCTGAAGCTAGTACTGTCTTGAGGCAGCTGTCAATATAACTACAGCCTACAGCAGTACATCTTATTGGGTACACAACAGCCATCAATTGTAGGGACACTTTGATTAACAGTAACTAACGGCCAGCTGTCCTACCAGGATTATCCTAACATATACCCAGTTGCCTGCTACAGCAACAGCCATGGTTCACATAGAGCTGACAAAGCTGCTAAGGGACCATATGTTTGAGCTGTATCAGCCAGGAGAAGGGTACCCAAACATTTCCACAGCATTGCACATACCGTGGAGCACAGAGCAGACAGTCATCAAAAGGTGGTGAAAATATGGGGCTACAGTGATTGTGAAGTAGTGGACATCCCACCAAAGTCTATAAGAATACAAGACCAAAACTGGCCAGGGAGGCTGCCAAGAGCCCTACAGCAACAGTGAAGGAGTAGCAGGAATTTCCAGCAAGTACTGGGTGTGTACTACATGTCAAAACAACCTTCCATGGTCTCCATATGTCCTGCCTATAGGGTAGGGTTGGAAGAGGGCAGAAGTTCCTCACACCAAACAATATCCAGGCCTGGTGAAAGTCTGAAAATAATACATCAGGTCTCCAAAAGGCAAGTGGGAAAATGTGTTATGGTAATATGGGACCATGGTTGTACTCACTGGCCACAATTCTGACAGATGTGTTTGGCATAATATCACCACTGTACATTACTACAACAACACCAACCCCACCGTGAAGCATGTTGTTGGCAGTGTCCTGCTTTGCTGTTCACAAGCTGGAACTAGGGCTGTAGCCAAGTTCAAGGGAATTAGGAACACTTCCAAACACTGGTCCCTTGTGGCTCCAGAACATTCTGGTGTCTGCCACATAACTGTGGATGGTGCGGAATTCCACCTTTCCACACAACAATAGCCCAAACCATACATCCATATCAACAAAAGGATGGCTTCACCAGAACACATGCAATGTTGTGTACTGGTAGAATCAGACCCCACACCTATATCCAAAAGGATATATGCAGAGCAACCTGAAGAGGGCAGTGCACAGGGGATGCCCTTGCAATCTGACATAGTTGGAGGTGTTTTGCAAGGCAGAGTGTGCAAACATTGGCAAGTCAAGATGTGCCATGCTGATAGACACCTTCCAAAGAGGAATGCATGCTGTGATTAAATTAGAAGTTGCTTTAAAGGAGTATTACTTTAAGGGTGTGCACACTCATGCAATCAGTCTATTGTACCTATTTCAGTTACCAGATGTTACCTGTAATTGATGTGTATGTTCTTCATTTGGATTGCACAGGTCATATGTCATATGAAATTATGACAATGTTATGGCCTGTTTTCTGAGGTCTCATGCGATATATCATGAAAACCTGGCCTGTTAACAGGTGTGTGTACACTTACTATATCCACTGTAAGCTTGGGAAGTTGTTTGAGTAACCAGCTTTGTTTTAAAATACATGTACTGCAGGTTATGTAGTCTGCACCTCCAATTAGGACATTACTTAGTGGCACCAATCCACAGGCCAACACAGTAATGTATCAGACAAGCATAGGAGTTATGAAGATCAGACCAAACATATGAGCCACACATGTAGACATTCAGCAAAACCCTGTACAGTTGGGGGTATCTTCTGTAGTAGTTGTCAAAGTGCTATACAGGTGAACAGCAATAATTTGCATGGGTGCAGTGTGTGCTAGGTGAAGGGCCATCACCTACTAACACCACTCACGTATCCCAGAGGTGTATATTAGTAGTAACAGTAATTGGAAATGGCTGCACTTCATGATGCTGAGGGTCCGTCCAGCGTGTGTATGTTATTCTCTGACTGTGTGTTGTGAATTCCCCCAGTAGGCTAATGTGAGGTCTGTGTAATGCCTTTGAGGTACTTCACCTGTCTGTATGTGTGTGTGTGTGTGTGTGTGTGTGTGTGTGTGTGTGTGTGTGTGTGTGTGTGTGCACCAGCAAACCTTATAGTGCCAGTAGTGATTTAAATATCTTGTTTTTCTCTCACAGGTGGACATGGTGGCTGCAGTCCCTCCCACTCTGATACTGATGTCAGTATCTCTGCAGACTCGGACCATGATGAAACTCATATTGAGGTACAGGTGGGGTTGTCAGGGGCTGATACTGTACCATCGGTTGGCATCCTACTATTGTCAACCCCATCCCCGCACACAGTTACAGTGTCCACACATACCCCATAACCAGTGGCCACAGATAATGGACAGTTGATGGGTAGAGGCATGGAACAGGCTAGTGTGGTGACTATGGCAAGTGAGGGGGCAAGCACTAGCCATAGCCAGTGTACTGGCAAGTTCCCACACAGGCAGATGGGCAAGGGTGCTTGGAGGAAGATTGCAGCCCATCATGTCCCTGTTGCAAGTGCCATGGCAGCAGTCAACAGATGCATGTTTCAGGCTGTCATGGGGGCACAGGCACATAATAAACATAATACAAGACATATACACAGGGTCATGGATGAGCATGTCCCTGGTATCCATGACAATATGAACTCACTGCAGCCATCTGTGAGTGTAATGGGGTCATTGATAGATTGTGGGGGGAGACCTTGGCACTGCTCAACCATGGAAAATCTGTGCCTGAGCAATTGGTGGACACTGGCCAGTAGCCATTTGGATGTAGGGCAGCACCACGATCAGCTGAGGGTCTAAGTGGCCATGACCAATCCCATTCCAATACTGGCAATACCACCACCACTACTAAAGGGGGTGTGCTGTCCACACCACAATGCAGCAGGCCATGGGGAAATGATCCTGGCCACTCCCAACAGGGATGTGGATCCAGCAGGCAGCAGTCACCAGCAGGGAGTAGTACGGTATCTGGACTCAGCCCTGGTGGTGCCAGTGATATCCTTGGCAGGCCCAGTTCCTGTGTCCATGGCCAGAGATGGTGAACTGTACACCCTGCTATGTACGGCCTACAGCTGTTCAAAATACCCCTGTGTAGGGTGCCCACATGGCCTGACTGTGTGCATAGAAACACACATCACTATCAGAAAAGTCTCCACACACACACACACACACACACACACACACACACACACACACACACACACACACACACACACGCACACACACACACACCACCCTTGCACTGCCCATTTAATGAACTACCCCCAAACACAGACAAATTATGTCAACCATGTGGCCCAGCCTAGGCTTCTGGAAAATCCACACAACACCCCGTGCATATGATGATACCTGTGCCACATCCATGCCATCCATACCATCAATGCAGGGACATGCTTATATGGGTCTGATGTACAGGGTGACTTTAGTACAGTGTAGCTATTTAATGCAGTATAAGGTGCTGTCATCTGGCATGTGTAATGGATACACATCAGCATGTGAATTAACCTTTTCAGCCATGATGCATTATTGGTGTTAGTAACACTAAGTGAATGTGTTCTCACATGCTCTATTCTGTTTGTGTTCCAGGTATCTCTGTCTCAGCAGGATATAGCCCTGCTGACATCACCAACAAGGGGTATGGCAGTGTAGTAACAGATCAACTATGTCATTTTTGGGGTACAGCTATATCTGTGCACATTTCCCAGGTCTGCATAACAGTTCTTGCATGTGCCTCACAGATTATAGGGCTGAGGGGTTGATTTTCAGTCTATGGCGGTTGACATCAGCTCTAGTATAGTGGACAATGGTAAGTGTGGTGGGTGAAACACACCTCAGATGCTAACGCTCTCAACCCCAGAGGATATTGTGTCAATCAAACACACAGAGAATACTGTCCACACACACACACACACACACACACACACACACACACACACACACACACACACACACACACACACACACACACATGCACGCACAGGATCACAGTTGCCAGTGCTGTGTTTGGAACCCCATTCCATCAAGTTGTGGTACCATACTATTATGCGGTAATTGAGGGTGGCACAGGACTACTAGTGTGATGAGTGTTACAAGGTACCTGTAATACGAATAACATCATGTGGCCTTGTGGGGTATGGCAATGATGGCTGTGCTGGGTGTGTGAGTACTCATAATAGTGTCGCATACAAGTCTACACACTCACAACTACTGCTATACACACCAGTGAGTGCGCATGTGCACGTGCACACACACACACACACACACACACACACACACACACACACACACACACACACACACACACACACACACACACACACACACACACACACACACATACACACACACACACACACACACACAATCAGACACACTTGCCAGTACTAAAATTCGAAGAACAACTTATCTTGTTATACCATACTATTCTTGCATGTGCCTTACAGATTATAGGGCTGAGGGATTGTATCTCAGTCTATGGTGGTTGACATCAGCTCTACTATAGTGGACAATCATAAGTGTGGTGGGTGGAAAACATCTCGGATTGCTAATGCCCTCAACCCTAGAGGATATTGTGTCGACCAAACACACAGAAAATACTGTTCACACTCACACACACACACATACACACACACACACACACACACACACACACACACACACACACACACACACACTTTTACATTTGTCATGACTCAGATTAGAACACACACACACATATGCATGCACAGGATCAAAGTCGCCAGTGTTGTGTTTGGATCGCCTACCAGCAAGTTGTGGTACCATACTATTATGCGGTTATTGAGGGTGGCATATGACTACTAGTGTGATGAGTGTTACAAACTACCTGTAAGGTGAGTAACATAATGTGGCCTTGTGGGGTATGGCACTGGTGACTCTACTGGGTATGTGAGTACTCATAATGGTGTTGCATACAAGTCTACACACTCACAACCACTGCTATACACACCAGTGCCCACACACACATGCACACACGCACACACGCACACACACACACACACACACACACACACACACACACACACACATATACACACACCCACACACACACACACACACACACACACACACACACACACACACACACACACACACACACACACACACACACACACACACACATACACACACACACACACACACACACACACACACACACACACACACACACACACACACACACACACACGCACACACGCACACACACACACACACACACACACACACACACACACACACACACACACACTTGCCCGGACTGAGATTAGAACCCCTTCCTATTACTCCAGTTACTGCACACACCACCATGCTTATAGGTTGTGGAGTGTCCCAAGGTACTTATATAGTGAATAACATCTACAGCACTTGTAAGATATGGCAATGGTAGTTGTTCTGGGTGAGACGGGCAACCAACTACTTTCACCCACATATTTACACACTCACAAACACTTTCAGACACACTAATGCACACACACACATTTGACATTACTGAGATCCATGGGTTCAAAGAGTCATAGGTGTGTACATGACAAATGGCCATGGAGGCTTTACAAGACTAGCCCATGGGAATACACTGGCATCATGACACCTGACGATACTCCCCAGTGTGTCTACTGAGTATAGTCACTGGAGTGATCCCCAGGGTGGATATTCTAGTCCCCATCCACTCTTCCTGATTTATCTTGAAGATGGCCAGTGATGAGCTCGGCTTGACATGTATGTGTCATCTATTCCATGGCATGGCCAGTCTCTGGGTTGTGAACCTGTCCCTCCAGTATGTCCTGTTGATTGTGAGGATGGGGTTGAGGTATATGGGGCATGTTGTGTGTACAGATTGGTGTCCTCAGATGTTGCATTCCTGACAGGGTTGGGTCAGACATGGCTGTGTATGTCAGGCAGAGATCGCACCTAAGTAGCCAACATTGCAGTTGTTGGAGTCTGTCTGTATGGGGCAAGTGGGTAGTACCTAATATCCTCTTTGTGAGGTACATTTGCAGCCTCTCCTGCTGTTGCTGGTGTCCAATGGAGTACATGGCAAATGGGCCATATTACACATTGACTGGCCTACTGAGGGATGTGCACAGGGAAACATTGTCCTTTTACTTCCAGTATTCAACACCCTGAGTCAGGAGAAGTGACACATGGAAGGATGTTCGGAAGACAGTGGCACTGTGGTGGTCACCATACAGTTCACTATCAACCTGTGTTCCCAGTTGCATTATACAAACATCAGTGTTCAGTGGACTACCATCAATGTATTACTTTATGGGAACCATGTCATACCCAAAGGGGATGGCACCACATCATCTGGCATTGAGCTTATGTCCAGGGTTCTGACAACAGTCATAGGTCGAGAGGCCTTTGTGAAGGACGGCAACCTCACGTGGGGTGAGTAATAATAGCACCTACCTTGCAGTCATCTGCAAACATTGTCAGCCAAGACACCTTTCTATTGGGCTAGTCCTCAGAGATGTGGATCCCAAACATGAGGGAACCCAGGTCCATATCCTGTAAGACTCCACTTGTGACTGTTCAGCAGTTTGACATAGAGTCCGCTGCTTTCACACTGTGGGTTCTATCTGTGAGACAGTTTGCAGGCCAGCTACTGATGCAGGTGTAGCTGCCTACCTGACTGTGTTTGTGTATGATTCCTGAGTGGGGAGTGATATCCAAGGATTAGATGGGAAGCCTATCTTGTTATCTACTCCATACTGCCACATAGTTATTGAAAATGGCACAATGCTTATAAGGCTGCAGAGTGTCTACAGGTCCCTCTACAGTAGATGACAACTTTGGGCCTTGTAATGTGGACACTGGGACATGTACTAGGTGGGCAACAGCAAAAAGTAGCAAAACCCACCCCCCAAATGGTATGGTTCTCACACAAACACAATAACCCCCCCCACAGACAGGACACTGTTTTACACACACACACACACACACACACACACACACACACACACACACACACACACACACACACACACACACACACACACACACACTTGCCCAGACTGAGATTAGAACCCCTTCCTATCTATTTATTGCTATTACAGTATTATGCATTTATCACATGCAACACAGAGCTTATAGGGTTTAGGTTGTCCAAAGGTACTTCTAAGTTGAGGAACATCACCAGCCCTTGTAAAGTGTGGCAATGGGTAATGTACTGGGTGAGAGAGGCTACAAAATATTTTAAACTGCACACACACACACACACACACACACACACACACATTTGCCAGAACTGGGATTAGACCTCCCACCTAACTAGTTATTTGTATTATAGTATTACACAATTATTGTCTGCACCACAGAGCTTATGGGGCTGAGACTTGATGAAAGGGACTTCTAAGGGGACTGATATCTGCAGGACTGCTAAAGTAGGGGAAGGGTACTGAGTTTGAATGTAGCCAAAAGCTTTTACTTGTAAACACACACACACACACACACACACACACACACACACACACACACACACACACACACACAGACACACACACACACACACACACACACACACACACACACACACACACACACACACATACACACACACACACACACACACACACACTTTTATGTTTGTCAGGATTGAAATTATAACTCCACCTAATTCATTATTTGGACTATAGTATCACACAGTAATCGCACACGCCACAGAAGTTATGGGGCTGAGACCTGATGAAAGGCACTTTTAAGGTGGCTGATATCTGCAGGACTGCTAAAGTAGGGGAAGGGGAAGTGTACTGGGTTTGAATGGACCCAAAATGTTTTACTTGTAAACACAAACTTTTACATTTGCCAGGACTAAGATTAGAACTCCTACCTAACTAGCTATTTGTTTTATACTGTTACACAGTTATCCCACATGACACAGAGCTTATGGTGCTGAGGCCTCATGAAAGGGACTTTTAAGGATCAGGACTGCTAAAGTACTGGAAAGGGAAGTGTACTGGGTTTGAATGGACCCAAATGCTTTTACTTGTAAACACACACACACACACACACACACACACACACACACACACACACACACACACACACACACACACACACACACACACTCTCACACACACACACACACACACACACACACACACACACACACACACACACACACACACACACACACTTGTATATTTGTCAGGATTGAAACTGGAACTCCACCTAACTAATTATTTGTACTATAGTATTACACAGTTATCGCACATGCCACAGAGGTTATGGGGCTGAGACCTGATGAAAGGCACTTCTAAGGTGACTGCTATCTGCAGGACTGCTAAAGTAAGGGAAGGGGAAGTGTACTGGGTTTGAATGGACCCAAAAGGCTTTACTTGTAAACACAAACTTTTACATTTGCCAGGACTAATATTAGAACTCCTACCTAACTAGTTATTTGTTTTATATTGTTACACAGTTATCACACATGACACAGAGCTTATGGGGCTGAGGTCTCATGAAAGGGACTTTTAAGGATCAGGACTGCTAAAGTATTGGAAAGGGAAGTGTACAGGGTTTGAATGGACCAAAAAACGTTCACACACACACACACACACACACACACACACACACACACACACACACACTTTTACATTTGCCATGACTAAGATTAGAACTCCTACCTGACTAGTTATTTGTACTATAGTGTTACAATTATCACTTCAGGACTGCTAAAGTAGGCCAGTGGGAAGTGCACTGCTTGGGGAAGGCCTGTTCATTCCTAGATCCTACTGACATTTCTCTAAGTGTATGGGCATGCCCAGTGTGACATTCTATAGAACATGTGGGACTCCATTCCAGGGATTGTTGAACTCCATTCTGGTTTGTTTTGTGCTACAGCCATACCTCTCACCCTGTTGCTGCAGGATATCTGGAGATAGCCTATCAAAATGTGGAGACAATGGGCCATATGGTGGTTGTGACTATTTCTCTCAATAATGTATGGGTTGCTAGGGTTGCAGGGCTTGTATTAGCAGACATCTGACATATAGTCCATTTGACAATGTCATGTATTGTTTCAGTACCTCGTGACATACCTCATCAGATCATCACAGTGATTTACCAGAGGAATACAGGATGGATGATGCACACACCACGATTATGGGCCAAATGCTATACATTCTTGCACAGTCCAGCCTGTTGAGAGGTGTGCATACAAGCAATTGACTGCTTGTGCTGTGGAAATGGTCTAGCCCCTTGGTGGTATATTATAATGGTGGAATCTCTGTGAATTTCTGTTCTGGCCTGGTCTGATTTCCAGTCCACGGTTGGGTAATATAAGTCAGACAGGATCAGGATGACAGGCAGACTCTGGATAGATTTGAAGGGGATAAGATATGTTGGGGGGGTGTCCTGGGTCTGATATGTTTGCCTATAGCTACCAGTAATTTGCATAGGGGTCTTCTCAATGGTTGGCTGCACTTAGAGGGTCTTGTGTGTGTCAGACTGTTTGACCAGCCTGTGTTTGTCTCACATATTTGTATGGCCCACCTCATGTTGCTTGGATGGCCACATTTTGGAGTCAGGATGTTGCATAGGATGAGTAATCAGGGAAGGGTGTGTTACTCCCCGTGGCTGTGGGTCAGGGTTCTGTGGGTGCAGACATGCCACCATCTTCTAGGGTTAGGACTGCCTGCAATAAGTGCATTCCCATGTTTAGACTCCTAGCCTTGCCTGTCGACTGTACAGAGTATCTCAGACTGTCCACATCCATGACTCATATATCTTGTTGGTTACCCAAACAAGTGTGTTTTTCAAGGAAAAGTGTTTTGCAAGTCACGCAGGGTTGAAGTCAGATATTACTGACAGTTAACATTGCAGTTTCAGACTTCGTACCCATCAGACATCCCATGCTACTACAATCATTCCATCAACTTTATAGCATTATTAGAGCAGTATTTCAAAGGTGTCCATCTCTTTGGACCTTTTTTACCCTATTATTCATGGCTTTGTCCAGATTTCTGGCTCTCTGACACTAGCAGGTTTTCTCCTAGCAGTTAGCAGCATGGCCTTTCTTCACATTTTGTAGACTGAGTTATGTTGGTGTTATGGAACCCATGACATTCCCTAACATGGAACTGTGGGTGAGGCATGGGCATTTGCCACAGTACTGTAGGCCAGGTGTGACAGATGTAGGTCATCTGTAGCAAGGCAGTACATTCTGATGATCATATGTTCCCAGGCTGCCAGCAGTGGACAACCCTGGGATGGTACCAGTAAGTTGACTGTGGATGTTACTGACAATTGCTTTCTCTTTGTGTTGAGCCATCACTCTAGTTGATGGCTGGATGCTGCTTACAGCTAGGGACATGTTACTGCATTTCTATGGGACTATGGGGCGGGGGGGTGACACATTTGTACATAATACAGATTTGCAGAGACTGTGCTGATATTTGCTTAACATTTTGGTCCCATTTAGCATAGTAGTGTGCCCTATCTTTGAGATACAGGCATAACAGTATTGACCTCAGGTCAGATTGTTCTGGCATAAACATTTGTAGTTTCAGACTTCTTACCTTTCAAAGCCATACTGCCTCTGCCAGACCTGCTGTGATATCACTGTGTAAAAGTCTGTAGGTGTGGATTTCATGGATGGCGCCATGTGGGGGCCTTTGCCTGACATTTCTGTATGGTTTTCTACAGCTGATCTGCTGGGTGAGGCTGGGAGTGGGTATGGGACCCCCACTTTGACATCCATGCATGTGACCTATGACCACCCCAGTTATTTGGCTCAACACATATACTGCAGTGGTATTTGTCAACTAGGGTGGTACTGCATGGTATGGGTAGGCCAGTACTGGGAATACACTTCCTGATGTCCCACAGAGCTGTCAGTTGTCTGCTGCTATCCCAGTAAGCCACCCCATTCCCTTGCATGCTTGACTCAATACCATAGATATGTTATCAGACCATTCCACTCCAGTCCTTTATTTTGTTAAGAAGACTAACTAACCTTGTGCCTGAGGCTGTTGTGAGGAGGGCTGACTATGTCGGATGCATGCAGTACATACACTGCCTATACATGGTAAAGTATAGGTGGTGTGATGTTTGGCATCCATTTTACTGTTTGTGCAAGTCAGAGAGAGAGAGAGAGAGAGCAATCCCTGGGGCCTTACAGTGTCAGTGTATGTGCTATGCATTGCCTCTTTGCCAAGGACAGGGCATACTGGACACACCTCCATCTGCCTATAGGGGCAGGCTTAGGATGTCCTTCCTCTGAGTCCCTCTGTGCCTGTGGAGACCTTGGCAATTGTGGGGGGCTGTGTGGCCCTTCCCCATTTTGTTCCTACTTCAGTTGTTTCTGCAGGTTCATATTGTGTAGCATGGCACATACTATGAACATGTGTGCACATGTGGCTGGAGAGTACTGCAAGGCTCCACCAGATATGTCAAGGTAGTGGAACTGTGACTTGAGCATCCCAAACACAAGCTCTATAATGATCCTTTTTTTTGTGTGTGCCTCATTATGGCATTCTTGTCTGTGTGTGTGTGTATTTCTGATGGGTGTTATCATCCAAGGCTCCAGTGCATAGCCAGCATCCCCCACCAGCTAGCTATATGGGATGTCCCCACTGGCAACCATCCAGTACAGCTGTGATGAATGCCAGATGTGGGAGTCATGATAGCTTTCAGAGCTGCCAGCACACACATTCATGATAATGCCTTGGGCATCGCACACAACCTGGCTGCTGATGAAGTGGAACCCCTTGAAGTTTAGGTAGACACTACCCTGGTCACTCGGTGGTGCTTTGATGTGGATGTACGTGCAGTCTATGGCACCCAGTACCTCTGGGTATTCTGCTATATGGTGGAAGAGATGCATATTGCTGTTCCTCTCCACATGGGTGCTGGGGAAGTAAATGTGCTCAGCTGCATGTGGTTGCATGACATACAGGAACTGGTGGAGTATCCTGGAAGCAGATGCCTGTGAGATCCACGTGATATCCCCAGTTGGTCTTTGGAAAGTACCTGTAGCTAGTATTCTTAAGGCTACACATACCTTGGTATCCACTGGGATGGGTTCCCCTATGTTGGTTCTGGGTCTGAGGCGAGGCTGGCCCAGCTCAACAAGTTGCTGAAGTATGTCCCTGTCCACTCTGTAGTGCTCTACTATCTCCAGATCATGTAGTCCCTGGTAGGTTACCCTGGGTCTGAACACTCTTCTCCTCCTCCTCGGTCTGAGTTGGTTGTCAGCATTATCCTCATCATCACCATCAGTCTCTAGCACATGGGTTCAGTCTGACCCTTAGAAGTAATTTTTGATTCAGTATAAATCCCCTCATGTGCATACACCACTGCCTTACTCCATACTTACCACACTTACACTGGGCCTTTCCCCTTAGCAACCGCTATTCCCTAGTATTATTTTAATTCTGCATGCCATTGACTATAATGGCAAAATGCAGATTTCTGCAAAAAATAGATTTTTTCCCATTTATTTTTCGGCACAATCCTATTTGTGCGCCACTGCCCTATGCTTAAACGGCTGAGATCTGGCAAAAAAAAAAAAAAGTTTTATTTTACAAAATTGAAACTATTTATCATGCCAATGGCCATATATTTAGCCATTGGCATGCCTACTAGATATAATACATGCTTTATTACGAGCTGTCATGTCTCCGTTTTCTAATTTGCAGAAATGTGTTCAGCTAGTAATTGAACACATTTCTGCTTCTTACACTATTCCTGCATGGACACCTGCCTGATTGCTGAATTGCTAATTCACCTTATTTGCATGATTCTCACCAGCAAATCAGGCAATTAGCATTAGGCAGTAGTATCCGTGCAGGAGTAGCGCTGCCAAGCTCGTGCACGTCAAATCAGCTGTTTGCTGAATCGTTCGGCAGCCATATTCCATGCAGCAGCTGCTGTACTATTCCTACACTCCCTGTAGGGTTTAATGAATCCCGGAGGCAGTCTTCCTAGATGGAGGGCAGCAAACGGCTGTCATGAGAAATTGATTAGGCATAGAAGGCTACTTTAGGAATATGTTTTAAACTTATACAACAAAGTTGGAAGACTATCCTGTCCAGTGGTCTTCAAACTCTTGTGTACTTAAAGGCATCTTGTGAAGACTGAAGGGTGCTATTAGTGCCAAAAGGGTGAGGACTTGGTACAATAGACTGCATTCATTTTGCTGTCTTAAAAGGGTCCAAACTACATGTCCTGCATCATAGATAGCTTTTCATGTGGTCAGACAAATGATTCTGAAAAAAATAGGATGTCCTAAGTAGTCAGCAACTTTATAAATAACTGATTGTATAACATTTATGTTATGGTTTGATAGGATGTCCTAAGTAGTCAGCAACTTTATAAATAACTGATTGTATAACATTTATGTTATGGTTTGATATCTTGCATTAACAGTTACATTTCTGGCAAGAATTTTCAGTCCTATTGTGCAGCAATATAACATTTTTCTTTAAGATGTTTAAGGTCAGTGGCAACCTACTTATTAAATGTATAGCAGACCCTTTGCCATATCAATTTTACATATGCTTTATTATCTGCAAAGGCTTTTTTAACTTAAAATGGTCAAATCTTTTCACACCAACCTTTGCTTAAGCCATTTGACTAGCTCTGTAGCCTTGATCATAGTAACCTGATGTGCTTTCTTGTTTAACTAAAGCTTTGTTTTCACAGTCCTGTAAATATCACATGATCCAGCAGTTGTCAGTTTTAACAGCATTGGACATTTCTTAACATTAGTATAGAAGTAAACAGATTTCCATAGGTGGAAGAGGTTGGTTGCACTAACTTGGGAGTCAGCTCACAAAAGCATTAGTGATCACAGTAAAGGCAGGAGAAAAACAAATTTGAGAAGATTGGTCTGCAAAACCAGCTGACTAATAAAGCTTGTCATTTTTAGAGAGATGATCTGATAAATAAATGGGTGTTTACAACTAATGTTATTAACTGTTTTTGTCCATTATCAGGAATACCCAAATCTCTAACAAAAAGTGTGGTGTTAATAGCTATTACACAAATGCTTAAAGGCAATCCACTCTGTGGCACAGCAAAGACATGAGTCATAGAGGCCATTAATGCCAATGTGCAATGACTGTGAAAAAACTTAACCAAATGAATAAATAATAATACGTAAATCAGAAATTATGTACATTCTCAAAAGCTAATAAATCCTTCTCCCACGTGTTTGCGATTCAGTGTCAGTATTTCATGTTTTTCAGTGCTGTGGACAGATTCCTTATCACATTTGGAATTGCACTTTTTCTATCTACTTTGCAATTAGCAAAGGTGCTTTCCCCTCTTGATATCCTCGTTATTTTCTGGTGTGAGCTGCTTCTCTAAGTCTAGCCAAAACCTTTTGCACTTAGAAGTGCTCACTGATGAAGACGGGGATACAGAATGAGAATAACTCACCATAATTTTGATGAACAGGCAATACTTGACAGATTTGGAGTGGGCTGGGATATTGTGAATGCCATAGCTGGTATGTATTTCCCCCAAAGAGGTACTAGGAGGGTGCATGGCTTTCCTGTCCCTGTGGATACTAAGGTATGTGTAGCACTCACTATACATCCCACATGGACCTTCCAGTGACTGAGTGGGGCCATGCTGAATATATCATATATATATATATATATATATATATATATATATATGCGTCAAGAATTAGTTTAAGGGTGTGCACACACAACAAATTATTAGTTTAAGGGTCTGCACACTTATGCAACCAGCATATTGCGCAATTTTTATTTTTTATATTTTTTCCCTTAACAGATTGGTTTGTTTTTCAATTGAATTGTACAGGTTATAGGCATTATTAAAGATGGGAAACATTTTGAAATGATTTATTGTGGTCTCATTTTTTTTATATCACAAAAACTTGGCATTTTAACAGGGGTGTGTAAACTTTTTATATCTGCTGTACAATACACACACACACACATATATATATATATATATATATATATATATATATATACACAGACACACACACACACACACACACACACATAATGTACATATATATATATATATATATATATATATATATATATATATATATATAGAGTGTACTTAAGTATACAAGTACTGAATCTCCTGAAGTGGTGCATTTAATAAAAATGGTTATTTCAGTATTTAATATGCATTCATACCATGCACTTAAATTAAAAATGTATCACATTTGTTTGTCCTTTGCAGTGTTTGCTCAGTTTTAACGATTACATATATTCTCATACACAATAAGTTGTGTCCTCAGAGATATAAATAATTTGTGCAATGCTGAGGCTGAAATGGCTAGAGAGCTAGTTTACATGGCAAGATACTCATGTAATCTGTTTTTTCTTAAGAAGTATTTCTCTTAATAGTGTGTAGCACTTGTTTCGTGTTATGGTAATTGTGAGCTATAGCATAAATATATTGATAATGGATAGACCGTTAGTGGTGTAAATCAGTGCAGTCTGAATATTATGACATAGAGCTTCCTTTCCAAGTATTTGCTTTAATTGTAAGCAATACCATTATTGAAATGAAATCCATGCACATGCAAAGTGTCTTAATACAATGTTATGTACTTCACTCACATTTCCAGCTTTTTTTATTCACTAACTCATTCTCTTTCAAGTAAAATATTGACATGACACTTTCTAAAGAAAGAGTAAGTGAAAGTGCATGCAACCTAGAGGAGGGGCTGTCAGGTGAGCTGGTTGATGACTTGTTGCATTGTCATGATCTACTTTATACAGGTGATCCTTCAGACACTGATCTCACAGTGCTGTGGGACCAGGACCGCAAATGAGAAGTCCTGCTACATGCAGATGAATGCTGGCATGGCCTGTATGAAATCTATTTTGCTTGCTCTCATTTTATTTCCACTACCATGCTGACAATCACTTGAAGTGCAATATGATATGTTCCCACATGTCCAGACAGTACCCTGTCCTCTATCCTTTCCAAAACTGGCTCCTATTTGAGTTAAGTAAACCATCACTATTGCATGAATGGAGGCAGACATCAATACTTGGTTGTGTCAAAATACTACAAATCAATCTGATCTTGGCAATATCCCTACTTGCTGTCATTTCCATGTAGTGCTAGAAATCCTCACAGTCACTTTGAAAGACCCTGACTATGTCTAGATGACTCTCTGTTGCAGTGCACGATGCCTTCTCATTGTCATGCAAAATTGCTGCTGGGTAGCCAGTGCTTTACATGTTTCCTGGGATAACTGTGACATATGTCAGCACTTGGCACTCATTTGTAAAGGAGTCACTGTGAACAGTATAATCTCTGAATTTCTGCCATCATGCAGAAGGTGTTCCTGTGGGTTTGGAGACACTACTGTATAGGTGCATGGGTTTTCTCCCTGTACAACCTGTTATGTAATGTTACCAGGCAATTGACTTTGTGATCCTGTGTCACTTTCTGCAGAGTTACTGTCAAAGGAAAAATAAACTTTAAAAATGATCAATACATGGCAGGTTCAGTTTAAGGCACTTTAATCTTGCAGCAAGGAGAAAAAAACGTGCTAATACAGAGTTTGTCTAACTAAAATCAGGAAGTAAGTCCATCTTTATACACTTTCTAATAAGACATTGCCTACCAAGCTGACGTAACAGATCACAAGTTTTAACATCATCATTTCATAGCAGCTGTTTGTCCATGATTTTCTGCTTGCACTATCAATTTTATGAAAAACTTCCTAAGAAAAACAACGTAGCCTTGGTGACCACCGGTTAGTTATAACTTCCTACTATGTTATGTTACCATTCAAGGTACTATAGCTAATTCGAGCACAAAGCAAGTACAGATTCTTCAAGCAGTCTTTTGTTTCATGTATCTCTTCTTTTCCACAGCTGTGCATGTTCTCATAACACGAACAGAGCTGATTGTTCATATTCAATCATATTATAGAAAACAGTATTGTTCTATTCATACACTATTCATTCATTTTCCTGACCTAGCAGATAATCACCTGCTTCTCAGTACATTTCCAAAAGGCATAAACATGAATTTTGCTGTGCTAGCAAATATTAGGTCAGGGTACATCTTGCAGTTTCAGAAAGCATACTGTGGTTTGAAAAATCATCTTATAATTTCATACAGAATTAAGCTGTACATAAAATAGAATGAAAATATGTTAACCCTTTTAGCTTCTAATAAGCATTAGACATATATATAAATGAATATTTTTCTGACATTTACTAACATGTTGTGGGTTGTGAGAGCCTGTCATTAAACTTAGTGACTGCGTGCCTCTTTCCTCAGGCTGTTTCATAAATATAACTATGTTACCATCATTGTTATAATCAGCAACAGCAGTGGACATTCTACTGCTGACATCCTCTAAATGTATCGGTATAGCAGAACTGTTTGTTTCTGCTGCTGAATGTATAAAGAATTAATTGACTACATTACTTCTCAGATACTAGCATAAATTGCTGTATGTTATGTAATGAGGTGTGAAAGACACTTACCATGTGCACTCTATTCATTGACATTATGAGCAGAAGTGGAGTATTCACAAGTTAATAGTAATTGTCATGTGTTACAGGTAATCATTCCATTTTAGCATTCACTTTTCTATACAAATATATTACTGTTGTCAAACCAACCTGTGTAAATGCTTGTTGATCCTGTAGATGTGGGTAATTGCAAATGTCCATACCACCACTGATTACGTCAGCGTCATCATCAACTGTTTCACAGTTTTCTCCATGAATGGAGAGGACGTACTTCTCATCAGCTTTTAATGGAATAAGTGCTTGAGGCCCTCCCAATAATGCTATAGGCAATTGCATTCTGCCTTGCCTTTGCTCTTGAGTATCCTGTTGTATCATTGCCCCTCTTCTTGCACTGTGTTAATATGTGGTTCCTTCCACCAACAGCATTTATATTCATAATCACTGGGATCTAGTTCTTTGATCTATCAACTTGTTTGTGTTCTTTTTTTTTTTAAATGTGGTTGTCATATCTCCAAAGTGCTGCCATGAGGATGTGGATCTCCTCAGTGCTAAAATTGTCCTTTCACTGTCTGGATCCCTGCTGCATCGTTAATTTACTTAAACCACCATGTCATGTCATACTCTGAAATATCTGATCCACTCATCAGACAAACAACATGACGACTGAAACATGCCTGCTTTGATTATTAATAAATCAAAGATTAGAGTACAAAACCAGGTACGGAACGGAGACACAACATCCTATTCATATACACATGCAAATTCCAAGCCCAGCAAGTTAAGGATGTGTTGCAATAATGTGTACAGCATCATCAACACATTCATAATGCTACTGCAAGTTCATTGCCAACAGACCTGTACCCTTCCCCTACCACTTCATTGTATTCATACTGCCATTTTTCATTCTGGAGTGGCAGTCAGAAATCCCAGAATAAAGCAGCATATATAATGACACAACAATATATTTCTGAAAATGCAGTACATCAGACTACAATCACTTTGAAGTATTAAGTGTGTCCTGTGTAGCATAATCAATAAATGTACCAAAATAAATTTCCAAAATATCTTTCATATTACCGTTATGACTACTTCCATATACTTTTCCAGTGCTGCTCTTAAGAATTCCTATTCATAAATGGCACTCATATAATCTGTATTTATATGTATCATCTGCATGTGACTTTCAGATCAATAAAAGATGCAATCCTCCTAGTAAACAGTATTATCTAACATCAGTATAAACTGATTCATAATAATTCATATAATTTTTAGTATTTATTTCTTACTTAATACATTTTGTGATTTTCTAAACTATTTGCCACTTAAACAGTATTTGCATAAATGCAGGGTCATTTATTCATTTTGCATGTAAATTAGGCATAGTTACTCTTATCTCTATGAATGGTAGCAATATATAAATTTGTAAGTCCAAAAAATCCACATAAATAGGCCCTGGGTAACTCTGGATGCACGGCACATAGTGGTACTGAGCCAAACGGTCATTGTGAATACACAGATGTCCATGATAAATCTAAATGTAGCTATGTTTAGAAAAGAAAATGGAGTCAGCTATACTTGAATCTGTATAATCCTGATGCATAATTCATATACATCTTCCATTCACTGGCACATCTCATCACCTAAAATCACTCAGTACTTATTATGACATGATAACATACACGGGAAGGTTTATTTACACAGTAAAGTTTTAAAAAAAGTCTGATGCAATACTGAAAAGGGCATGATTAAAGAATTGATTAATACATGACCTTCAGGTACATCAAATAAAAATAACAACATGGCAGCACAGAAGCAATAACAGATATTAACAACTTAAAAAGTAATGATTTTATCACTGAATTTTATTCACTGTGGAAAAATATGAATATTTTTCCTCAAACACACACACACACTATATATATATATATATATATATATATATATATATATATATATATGTGTGATAAAACAGTTTTTTAAAACCAAAATTGCCAATAATGGCAGTTCTATGTCTAATGCATCTACCTGTTAGCTGAATTTGGTTATGGTTATGTCACACTTCAGAGAGGATGGTCCTAAACTTGAGAACGGCAATCCTGCTCTTACATTTCTCATTCTTGTACTGGCACTTTGAAATATGGCAGTACCTGTGAAGGCATGACTCTGATCCCTGAGATGGCCTACAAGAAAACCAGAATTTTGGTCTACTTTCGCAAGGATTCATACCTGGAGAAAATACAGTCATCTGTATGTGGCAAAGAGGGGGAAAGTGACATCTGGTGAGAGCGGTTGAGCAAATGTTTTCTTTTATAGGGATTAACCACTTTGGCTCCCATTGCCACAATAGGTATGATGACCTTCAGAAACAAAACCCTGACAAGCTGGCTGAGTGAGCAGACCAGGTGATAGAACAGAATTCTGTAGTAAGTATACACTTTTTTAATCTTACCAAAAGCAGTGTTAAAACACAAAAGTATAGAAGTGTTGTAGAACTGCAGGTAAATTCAGGGAGAAATGCATTTGTTAGTGCAAATATGGATCTATATTTAATCCAATAGTAAGAGTAGGCATAAACATATTTGTATACAGAAATGCATCTGTATACATACATGACATATGTACATGCTGACATGCTTATGTATATCAGTAAAAATGCATTTGTATCAGTAAAGTATATGTAAATATGCATATATGCCTCTGTAAAAGATGTAAATCTTCGTCAGTATATATAGAAAATATTTTGTAGGTATATAGATAGATATAGATATAGATGTATATTTCTGCACCATTTGCAATGCCACATACATATTGACTTAATTAATTGTACTACCATCAGACTCTTGTTAAACATAAAATAATATGATAATTCTAAGACAGTAATTTCTTACAAAATACCAGCTGCACGTACAAGATAGATGAACTCTTAGTCAGGCATCACACCCTACTCATAGAGGAAGTGGAGTTGTGCTGGAGGTTAAAGTAGTAAGTGAATAACCAGCACACAGGACACTGAGAAATGCACTGTTTGATTAATTTGCGATGTATTTCTGCTTATATAGTTATATTTATTAAGGAGGAAATTATCAAAGCCACATTGCCATGAGATATCCATCTGCAAAAGTAAATAGATTGTTTAATACAAGTGAACTGGAAAGATGTCATAACTTCGATCAATTGCTACATTTCTATGTGTGTGTACAGCTTCTGTACAACTTGTCTCTTTGAGGGGAAGGTTAAAGTTCCTTGCTTAGAGGAAATTCAAATGATATTACTTAAAACTGCAAATAGAGTAAGGAAGCCATAGTGGAAAGCAATAACTGCAAAAGAATTGTATAAGTCTGTAGCAGAAATGTCCCATCATGCAAATAGACAAGCTGCACAGAGGCATAACAATGCAACAATTGAAGTAAGGCATGCAGTCCTTCTTCTTCAGTTTGCTTTCTAATTAGAAATACTCTTTAAAACAGATGAATTAAGTACAATGAAAGTATGATATTCTGTGCTTTGCTGCTTTCCTACTTAATAAATAAAAGCACACAACAAAAATCAATAGAAATGTGTACTGACATAAGTTCACATATTAAGCAAATACAAGAATAACTTGAGTGCCTTGCTGAACAGTAAACATAATCATTTCAGAAATATTGTAAAACACACATCTAATATAATCAAACAACCATGCTTTATGTGTTCTCTATGCAGCAGAGGAGGAGATTTCTTCTAATAGAGCCCAGGAGAACAGAAGGCTTAATGTACTTGCTGAGTGCACTTGGGAGTGTGGAAAAAACTTACATTTAAGAATAGCACAACACATATCAGCCATAACTTTTAAACATATTGCCATTTCTTATGTTACACTTTCAATTGTCATTAATATCAATAGACTGTAAATCTAAAAATCAATATCACTTGATAGCAATATACTGGTTGTTCCCATGTTTCCAGTATCAATTTATTGTCTGAATTTCCTGTTTGTCTCTCTGTCCTCCCTTTCTGTCTTTTTTTTTGTTTGTTTTTTATTTTGCTCATGCATTCCTTTTTCCTTCTTTATTTTCTTTCTCTCCAGTACAGAATCCCTAATAGCAACCCTCTTCCTCCCAAGTCAGGGAGAGTTCACCCCCTACCTGTCCACAGACATCATCACAGGATAAGAATGGTGGCACCAGTACTGTAGGCACTCTGGCATGTCACGACCTGGCAAGCCTCAAAGACCCTGGGTTTTGGGACTTGACTGAGGAAGTGGTGGAGCAAGTAGTAGAGAGACATCTTCAGCCAGTCCAGGATGCTTTTCAATGGGTTCAAGATTCACTGTCCCAGTTGTTACGGAACACCATTCCACCACAGACCCCTGTCACTTCAATATCTGGGTCCTCCATTGCAATACCACAAGGCATGCAAACATTTGAGGTCTATAGACTGAAGGATCCTCTTGAGCTCAACTCCTCTTAACCTCCATTTTTCCTTAATCCTATTTATTATACCATCTTACAAACGTCCTACCCAAATTGCCATCTTATATGAAAAAATGTGAAAAACAGTGGGGTCTATCCCCTTCTAAAAACACAGTATCTCTCCTCTCCCACCTCCTCTAGCATGACCCTCTTGATGAGTTATTCTGTATTTTCCTATTTGTTATTTCTTCCCTTTTTCAGTCTTTACTATCTTTCACCTTTCTCTTTTTAAAGAAGCCAATAGGGTGTCCACATAAGAACACCCTTATATAAAACATATAAAACCCTACTATGTATTTTAAAAGTTAATAATAATTGCTGCATATTATGCAATTTGCCCTAAATACTTAACTGTGCTTGTGTGTTGTTGCTTTTATTCACAGTATTCAAAAACATGCACAATTATATAAACACCTACATTTTAATTAGTCCTTACATACTCAAAGATTAACTTCAGCTACTTTATAGTTTTGATGCAAGTAGTTTTTTTTTTTTTTTTACAGCTTCACATGTAGGCAGAGCAGCACCTATTGCAAATAGCTGTTATATAAGTGGGAATCTTGTTATCTACAAATACTATTAAAAGTTTCAATAAAACAAGAAAATGATGCAAGCTTTTTTTTGGTGAGGTCACGTGCAGTACAGTCTAAGTCAGTGATGGCGAAACGATGACACACGTCAAATTTGACACTCCACAATGTTTTGGGTGACATGCCAGCATTCAACACCAGAGTTATGAAAGAAACAGAAAGAACAAAAATATAAGAAATATGAGACCCAGCACCACCCAGACATTAAAATAGATTCTCACTATCCATATCAGCACATCATCTGTAATCACAGCAGCCACACAGTTCATTTGACTTCTAACTGCTGCACTGGAAGCTCATTTTAAAGGCACAGGCATGATATCTGCAACTGCAGTCTCCATAGGAGCGTATTTGTTTGAAATCAGCTTTTGCATTAGTTGCTTGTGTAAAGTGCATTGAATTATTTTCTGTCAGGAGCCAGTTCAACAACACTGCTCCAGAGGTAAGGGACTTATTAACCTCAAAGACTATTTTGATATACTGTCTCAAGATTCTGCAGAGGCCAGTGCTGACATTGTTTAATTTTTGTGATTGTACTTCTCCAAAGGTCAAGTAGTCTGCATTTCTAAGAGTGTGCTGTTTTAACATTCCTTTCAACTTTCCCACTTAATCCCTCCTAAAACTGGTGACTTTTTACACTTACTAATGACAATAAATAGATTTATAGACTTATTTTACTTCAGAAAATGTAAATAAGTTCTCATTCATTTTATTTTGTTTACATCTGGGGAGGGGGTAACACACCAACAGAGTCAAGTTAGGGTATATTCCAAATTTTTGACACACCGAGCCCAAAAGGTTCACCATCACTGATCTAAGTTAAGGTAAAAGTATCACAGAATCCATCAATAATCAAATGGCTTATAAATGTCTTATCATATCGATGCAATATCAAATGTGTATTTACATGTCAAACTTTTAAAGTATATTGAAAATGGTTTTAATATAATGCACTGTGGTTTATTTATTCATGTTCTCGTGAACCATATTGCACCTTATTAAAAAAGTGTGCATGTTGGACTATGAAGTAATAGGTTCATAGGTTCATAGGTTTATACTAGGCTATCTGCCCTAAGGCATTTATAAGCCTAGCCCAAAGTTTTGTGGCTTACGCCACCCCTTATGTTAAAAAAATACTGTGCCCATTAGTTTGTTTTGCCTCTGTCCAGCAGTGACACAGAGATGATTCCCGGGGTAAACCTACGATCTCCCATCCACCGGTCAAGATTTCTCTTGAACAGAGCCAGCAAGGTGCTCTGCCTCACATGGACAGGGATTTTATTCCACAGCATAGGGAGTCTCTGGGTGACAAATCTATCCCTCCAGCATGTCCTATTTATATCCGTGCTAAGGTTTAAGTCGCTTGCTCTAGTGGATCTGGTAGATTTGGATTTTTTGAGGTGGAGCATGTCCATTAATTCCGGGTTGGACATGGCCTTGTATGTCAGGCACAGGTCACCTCTGAGCAGGCGGTATGCGACTGAATAGAGCTGGAGTTTCTTCAGTCTGGCAGCAAATGACAGATTTTGGAGTCCCTTTATCCTTTTGGTGAGGAACTTTTGGGGTCTCTCCAATTGCTGCAGGAGTCGGGTGAGATACATCCCGAATGGGGCATTGTACTCAATCATTGGTCTGATAAGTGAAGAGTACAGGGGAACAATGACCTCACTTGATCTGGATGTGAATCCCTTCATGATCAGGTGGGCAATGTAGAAGGTCTTTCTAACCACTTTAGCAATGTGAGTGTCAAAAGAAAGGCCACTGTCAACCTGGGTCCCCAGGTCCCTGATAACCTCTTCTGTGCTTAATGGATTGCCACCTATATGGTAGCTTGGGGTTACCTTGTTTTTCCCGAAGGGTATGACTATACATTTTTTGGCATTTAACTTCAGGCCATGGCTCTGGCATCAGTTATCAGTTTCTGTGAGACCCCTCTGAAGGATATCTGTGTCCGATGTACTTTCCACTATGGCGCCCAGTTTGCAGTCATCTGCAAACTTTGTCAGCCGTAGTCCTCCTATGTTTGCCTGTACTTCTGAGAAGTAGATGCCGAACAACAGGGGGCCAAGGACTGAACCCTGTGGGACACCACTTGTGACCGGCTTGGAGTCTGACATGGCGCCAGCAACTCTAACCCTGTGGGTTCTGTCCTTTAGCCAGTTTGCAACCCATCTTGTGACATATGGGTTTACATTTAAGCTGGTGTTTCTCTATAATACTCAAGTGGGGTATTGTGTCGAAAGCTTTTGCAGGGTCAAGGTAGGCTGTATGGACTGCCTTTCCCTCATCAATGGCCTTGGTGACTGTTTCAAAGAAGTCGACCAAGTTCAAAAGGCATGATCTGCCCTTGACAAAGCCAAACTGGGTCGGGTCCAATGTCTGCAAGTCCCCTATGTCTTTGTTTATGAGTTCCATTATGATCCTCTCCATAGCTTTGCAGACCAGGCTTGTTAAGCTTATGGGGCGGTAATTACCAGGGTCCGTAGAGGCACTGCCTTTGTGGAGTGGGACCACAGTTGCCGTATGCCACTCCTTGGGCATGTATCCTGTGGTAAGGCTAAGATTAAACAGCTGCCTTATATGCGGGTTAATTCCTCATTGAGTTCATGTAGCACACAGCCAGGGACACCATCCAGTCCCATTGATGCTATGTTTTTAGCTTTAGAGAGAGCAGCTTTCACCTGCGCATTTGAGATGTCTGGGAGGCTACACTCCGCTGGGATAGTTATCTCTCCTTTTGGGGGGGAGAGGGGGTGAAGTTTGCACTGAACCTGTCTGCCAGTATGTTGGCAATGTCTGTGGGTTCAGTGATTTTTGTATCATTTTGGACTAATTCTGAGCATATCTGGGAGTTTCCACCCAGGTTTCTAACATAGCTGAAGAAGGCCTTATGTTTGTCTTTTGAATCTATGGCAATTTTTCTCTCAAAGTTGGCCTTGGATGATTTTATGAGTGCTCGTATTTTTTTACTAATAATGATCAAGGGTATCTTCTCTTTTATGGATTTTGCTCTATCATGTAACAGCCTTCTCCTCTTATTGTAAAGTTTGTTTATGGCTGGGGTCCACCAGACTGGACGTTTGCCCTTGGTGGAAAGAGTCTTGGTTTTATTAGGGATTGCCTGATCCATGCAGTCCTGGAGGTGTTTGTAGAAGGCATTTGTAAGGGCTTCCGCAGCTTGGGTTGTGGATTCCACTGGCTCGGGGGCCTTGAAGGATACCACACCAGTCTTGAGTAGTGTGAAGTTTGCTTTAGAGAAGTTCTTCACTGTGGTCTTTTTTGTTTGGGGTGGGGGCGGGATGTGGATTTCCAGTGAGACAATTTTGTGATCTGATCTCACCAATGAGGGATATACTTCCGGTGTTGAGCATTTTGTCCCCATGTTTGTGATGATGAGATCTAGTATATTTTCTCCTCTTGTGGAAACGGTGACTAGTTGTTCCATGGCATTTGAATTTATGAACTCCAGGAACCTTTGGGCTTGAAAGTTGGGGCTTGAGTAATGTTCCCAGTCTATATTCGGGTAGTTGAAGTCACCCAATATAATGGTGTTTGGAGATACATTTATACCCTCCAGTGTCTTCAGGAAGGCTGTTTGGGGTTCCTGAGTTTGAGAGGGTGGCCTGTAGCATGCTACAAATTGTAGAGCAGTTTTGCCTATGGTTAATTGCACCTGGATGGTTTCCGATGCTTCGTGCGTTGCCACCAACCTGGAGGTGTGGGTATCTTTGATGAATATGGATACACCCCCTCCTTTTGTGATGTGGTCCGGGTTTTCGTGCCGGAACGCATGATATGAGGTAAAACCTGATAGTGCTGGGGTGCTCTCAGGAGCCTTGAACCAGGTTTCAGTCACAGCACAGACATCGATGTTCTTCATACTGAGAAGGGCCTCGAGTGCGTGCATTTTGAGATTTCGACTTCTGGCATTGAGCAGCATTACCCTTAGTTTCTTCCCATTTTTGTTTTCTAGGGTGGTAGGTTTAGAATTTGAGCCTTGCCTAAAAAAGGCACTATGGGGGTGACAAGAGCCTTAGCCAATATCCGGAATCCCAGGGGTGACAGGTGCAAGCCGTCCCTTGCGAAGCAGCGTGGCTTGTCAAGCATGTCATCCCAGGCAGACAAATACTGGATCCCCTTTGAATGACACCAGAAATTAAGCCAATTGTTAAAGCTGATCATCTTGTCTCTATGTTGTGGCATCATTCTTGGTGAAGGAAGGATACTGCTCAGGGTCAGGGTCATACCTGCCTGGGCTACATAATCAGAGAGCTCCTCTATGTCTCTTTTCATGTAGTCCAGGGAGGTACGTCTCAGGTCGTTCACACCAGCATGGACAATGACTGTGTCATATTTGTACTTGCTGTGGAGTGACCCGAGTGCTTGTGTTATGTGGCGGATTCTAGCGCCCGATAGGCAGCTTACTGTGACCCTCTCCTTGTTCAGCCTGGTGAGTGGGACGTCAGTGTGTCTGACTATGGAGTCACCTATGACAAGTATGTTTGGTGTTGTATTTGGCCTTAAGGGCTGTGACTGCTTTGCACACTGATTTTGTGGTTTATGTGTTGCCTGTGGTGTGTCATGAGGTGGCAGTTGCTTGGATGTCTGCTTTGGAGGCCTCTGCTGTTTAGGTAAATTTTGCTCAGAGCCTCCACAGAAAATAATTAATTTATGTTGTATTTTGGTGTTTGAACTGTTTTTATTTTATCATTTAATTACTGTGTATCAGCAATGATGTGCTTTAAAATTTTAGTTGATTTGTTTTAGAGCACAAGTATTAGGTTAAGGGATTTTCATAATAGTTTACAAAATATTGCATCGCTCATTGGCAGGGACTTGATGAGGTTTTTCTATGTGTGTTAATGTGTTAATTAGATTATTTAGTGAATTGTATATAAGGGTTCAATTTTATGTTTACACCGACTCTGATGAAGCCATTGTATGGTGAAAGCGCTCAGTCGGTGATTTGTGATTAAACGACATTCCTTTGGACGTTTCTGTGTGGTTCTTGCCACTTTGAGCAGTTATCGTGGTTCAATTTATTCAGCTGTTTGTGCCCTGGTTTTGGGATTCATCTGTTTGTGCTGAAAATAATTAATTCACTTGTGTTTATAACATTATCAAGTACTGCATGTTCCATTAGCATCCCTTCTGTTTTGTGTGCGTGTGTGTGTGTGTGTGTGTGTGTGTGTGTGTGTGTGTGTGTGTGTGTGTGTGTGTGTGTGTGTGTGTGTGTGCGTGTGTGTTTGTGTGTGTATGTGTGTGTGTGTGTGGGGGGGGGGCTAATCTGCATAGCTGGTGGCAATCAGAATAATTCTGTAATGTAATCATTTAGGCTGTATACCGTACTTAGCTATAAATGTGAGACAGAGAGAGAGAGAACTGTTTATTACATCAGATTTGTGTGTGTGTGTGTGTGTGTGTGTGTGTGTGTGTGTGTGTGTGTGTGTGTGTGTGTGTGTGTGTGTGTGTGTATGTGTGTGAGAAGTCAGTCACATCAAACTGCCAGCATTACTTAAACAGCACAGGGCTGGAACCAAGCGGACAGTAATGCAATCTGATGTTACACAGTTTGACAAAAGTACAAAGTCTATGGAATGATTCAGTCAGTATAACTTTGTCTACTTGTACATATATCAGTTATTTTGTATCCCCTCAAAATAAGCTGGAGTCACAAATTATTTCAAAAGAATATGTTCTTATTGAAAGGAACTTTGAAACTGTTTCATCTGCTGGAATAATGTTATAACGTGGATGTCCACACTCTATATTGCTTATTCTTCCTTTGTCCTATTCCTGTAGTTATATCATGTTATCATTTGTGCTACATAACTGTTCCTATTAGTTATGCTTCCACTTTTCCATGAATCTTATGGCTCATCCTGCAGTGGACTTAAAAGTACAGTCTGGGTGACCTCCATTGCAGAGTTGTAACCTCCCTGCTGGCTGCATTTGATAAGTGCCTTAAAAAGTTTCTGCTTTATCTGACAACTTGCTCTTAAAAGTGTTACCTGAAATATATGATGTATAAATTGATTTTATTCACATCAAGTAGAAGACCTTTTTTTATTTTTAAAGTCACTGTGGTGACCTTAAACCTTAGATTTGTCTTTTTTAGATACGTTTGTCATGTATATGGTGAGCATGTTCCTAATTCCAAGCTTCTGCTTTTAAAATCTAACTTGTTAGGAAATGTTTAATAAAATGTCATATGATGTTTATTGGTCTACAAAAATGTTTCCTCAAACACAGCAGTGTATTTTAAAATTAGCAACATAATATGAAATACTAGTTTGCAAATTTGAACATCCCCGTTTTACTGCTGAAAGGACTACAAGATATCTTCTTGAAGACTAAGATCACTACATAGGCAAATCTTTAACAAATGAGTTTAATAAAGTTCAGACAGTATTGACAAATATAAACTGTCATAGAGCAGGTACATGTTAAAAAAAGCATGTAACAGAGCCTTTTATGTTTCATAAACTCTGTTATGTGCAGAGCAAGATATAATTCTCCATTATATGCATTGAACAGCCCATGTACAAAGCAACCATGCAATTTAAGTCAGGCAGATTGTCTCAATTTAAAAATGAAGGAAATTTGGAGAAAGGACTATTGTTAAAATGTGTAGATATGGAAAAAGAAGTGGAGATAATCCATGCTAAAATGAAAAAAAAAATGCTCCTGCAAAGATTAGATATTGTTTTGCAGAACACAGTTGAAAAATAACATTAGCATTTAAAGTAAGAAATGGCTAGATTGAAAAAAAAAGAAAGAAACACTTTTTTGCCTTTTGATTGTCATTGTATTGCGATGCAGCTTTGTGTTTCATGGAGTAACTGACTAGGATTTAAATGACCCACAAAGGCAGTTAGCCTAGTACTAATTTATAACTTATTAACTGAAACCAGCCTAAATTCCATGGAGAGAAGCACAGTTGTATAGCTAGGCTCAGCCCCTTAACCAATGATGACAGGAGGCTCACATGATAATAAAATACCATAGCGTCAGATTCCTTTATTAGGCTACTGGGCAAAGCATGTTTGTTCTCCAGACATGACAAAGAGGATGGAATATTTTTAAGCGACCCATATCTGCAGTCTAGCATCACAAGAGATAAACATGTTTTGTGTTCTGTCTAAAGCTTCATGTTCTTATGTTCTCAACATTCTGGCTACTCCTTCCTGTTACTTGTTACTGGAATTAAACAACATTCAGACTTCCCTTCTCAGCTATCCCTCCCAGATACTTGAAGCTGTTAATCTGTTCCACTGTCTTCCCTTCAATCTCAATTTTCAGCTTCTTCTGATTTCTCCAATTAGCTGCCATTACCACTGTCTTATCTGTACTTAGTTTCATCCAATGTGCCTTCACTTTTGCATTCCATTTCCCTATCCTTTGCTGAAGTTCTTGTTCAAGGTCTGCCTGTAATGCCATATCATCTGCATACAGCAACTTTGTTGATTTGTTCACTCTGACCTGTTTGCTAACATAGTCCATCACCAGTATGAAGAGCAGTGGGCTCAGAGCTGAATCCTGATGTGCACTTACTCTTAATCAGAACCCCTATGTGAGACCGAACACTGTTTGTACTTGAGTCACTGGGTCCTTGTACATAGCCTGCACTAATTCTACAAATCTTTCTGGTTCATTGAACCTCTGCAGTACTGACCAAATCATCTTTCTTGGGACCTTGTCATATACTTTCTCCATGTCCAGATATACCCAGTTGGAATCTTTCCTCATCTCTATCTTCCTCTCAACTATCTGTCTCACTGCAAACATCAGGTCAGTTGTGCTGCATCCTGATCTGAATCTGAACTGCTCATCTGCCATCTTACATTCTGCTACTCTGTGTATCCATTTATCAATAACCCTTTCCAGAACTTTCATGCAATGTGAGAGGAGTTTGATGCCTCTGTACTGCACGCAGTTATGGATGTCCTCTTTGTCCTTGTACACTGGCAGGGGTATGCTTATTCTCCAGTCATCTGAGATATGCTTTCCTCTCCAGACTGCTATGAGTACTCTCATGAGCCATTTCTCTCCTATATCATCCAGCAATTTTATCATATCTGCAGTGACCTAATCTGAGCCTGCTGCTTTTTCTGACTTCATTTTCCTTAGGGCTGTTCTTACTTCTTCTAGGGTGGACTCCTAATCTTCACTCATTGTAGGCTGTGTCTGGGGTAGTACAGCTTCTGTGAGGTTTTCTTCATTTAGGAGCTTCTGGAAGTACTGCTTTTGATGTCTTGTGGGATGGTGAGCAGTATGTTGCTGGCATTCCTTATGAAGAGTGTCTGACTATCTTCTTTATCTTTTTGTATTTGCTTTGCAACCTGATACAATTTCTTTGTGCCACCGTAATGACTCACATTCCAGAAGATGGTCTCTGTTGATAAAACCTGAACTCATAGCCTAATTCCAGGGTTCAGTGTGCACTGATGTTTCCACATGAAAACATTTCCACACCGCCTAAACCATAGCCCCACTACCCTAGACATAAACAGACTGTGAGATGTTGATATTTCAGACTATGCACGTATCTCAATCAAAGTAATATGTCAGCTGCAGGCACACCTGTCTCCCACCCTTATTCCCTTGTGCCAAGTTCTCCCAAATATGTGACAACTGCACATAAACCACATGTGCACACACACACACACACACACACACACACACACACACACACACACACACACACACGCACACACGCGCACACGCACACACACACACACGCACACATGTGTGCATGCATGCACAAATGGACATGTGCACAGACACACACACACACACACACACACACACACACACACACACACACACACACACACAAACACACATGAAAGCTGATATGCATATCTTAACACTGAAAAGTACAAGCTGTAAAATTTATAAAGGTTCATTGATAAGTTTGTTAGGTTACTTTTTGTTATACAGACTGTACAACTTTATTAAAGGAAACAGTCCTCCAAAAAGGTAAGTCACAGCTTATATTACCATCTGATATGACAGAGCTTGCATTCAGACACATGTTCATTCACTTTGACCTACGAAATCAGTATCAGATTTGTGTAACCTCCATCCCCAAAAAAATTGCAAAAAAACACCCAATAAGAAGCCCACTGTCTGAAGCATTTCATACATTTAATATGAAGCATTTCTTGCATTTAATTTTCTTTTGTATGCAATGGTAAGGTTCTTCGCCACACTCCCAAACAAATGGATGGTGTCACTTTAACCAGTCTGCATAGTTCAGTATTTCTGGGTGTAACTTCCAGAAGATGTGAAGTCTGTCTGACCATAGGGTCAACATACAGTGCTGTTTTTTTTGGGATGCAACCCATCCTCTGTGTTGAATGCCTTGGTCCACAGACTCTGGATATTCATATGTGGGTCATTGTAGGTGTAAAAGCCCCATGCATAAAATTCATACAAACACATCCGGCTGTGCACAACATCACAGCAAAATAACTCCTCTGCAATCTAACCAAAAAGCATGTTACAAATGATAAAAACTCTTACTACACCAAACTACAGTCAACCCACACCAAAAATCCTAAACAATTCTGGAACTCCATCAACTCTCTTTTACACCCTGGTACCAAATCCAATCCCTGTCCTGACAACAACAAAACTGACACAGAAATTGCCACCGTTTTTAACTCCTTCTTTACAAACTCTATAGGCTGAACATACC